>NW_026125334.1:0-134455 GCF_943737965.1 Phodopus roborovskii | reverse complement strand
CTTTCATCTCAATACTTGGGAGGTAGAGACAGGCAGATCTCTGTGAGTTCAAAGCGAGTCAGGTCTACAAAGTGAGTTCAGGACAGGCTCCAAAGCTACAGAGAAACCCTATCTTGAAAAAGCAAAAACAAATTAATAGTTATCTATGATAGTCAAACTTACAGTCATATTTGGTATGTTTTCAGCGTCATACACAGATATAGTTAGATAGTCTTCAAACACTTCAAGACTCATAGAATATGACATTTAATATGTTTAATAACCTAAGGCTTTTCTTGATACACAGGGAGGTAAATCTTACTCTCTGGCAGCACTAATTTACTTCAAAGAAGATGATGGGCATCCAAAGAACCTCCTTATGGAGTTGCTTTCTTTATGGCAAAAGCTAGCCATATGGGCAAAGAAAGCCTGCCCAACCGCAATTTCTGACTACTGTCAAAACTGGACCAGCAGGGGATGCAAAGAAAGTGGTGCCAGACTTTGCCAAGACAAGGTAGGACAGCCCTTCAAAATTTCCCATTTCACAGAAAGTCTAGCATCCAGATATGTGAACACGTAGATCAGGTTGGATGCCCAATGTTACAGAAGAACTTAGGAGTAACTATCTAGGCAGCTAGATGTTCCTGCCATTAGTTAACATTTCATCCTTTGATGAAGTTGATGGAGTTGAAGACTATATAATCATAGTATTTTTCTTAGTTATGATAAAAGGTAAATAGGTATAAACCTTTAGAGTCACAAAGATAAAAAATGATAGACTATTTTCTCTAATTTTGCCAAATACAAATAGACTAGAGATTGCTAACTGTAATTCTTACAGTTGTATATAATTTTAGTATGTTAAAGCTAAAACCTTCCTTTTTAGTTAGACAAAAGGAAATGTGGAATATCCCTTTACCATATATATATATATATTATATATATATATTGATTATTTTAATAAAAAAGCTGACTGGTCAATAGCTGAACAGGATAAGGTAAAATTTAGGAGGGCCAAACTGAGAATGCTGGGAGGAAGAAGGGGGAGTCTGGAGTCACTAGCAGAAACAGAGAAGCAAGATGAGTATGCCATACTAAAGAAAAGGCACCAAGCCATGTGGCAAAGCATAGATAAAGAATATGGGTTAATTTAAATGTAAGAGGTAGATAGTAATTAGCGGCCTGAGCTATTGGCTGAGCAGTTATGATTAGTATAAGAAGGTCAGGTGTCGACATTTGGGAGCTGATGGTGGGACAGAAACTCCTGCCTACGCAGCACTTATGCCTTCTTAAGATAATAACTAAAAATGTATGATCCTCTGGCCTCCACCTCTTTAGTGTTGGGACTACAGTGCGTGTCTGCCACATGGGGTTTATGTGGTGTTGAGGATCGAATCAAAGGCTCTGTGTATGCTGGTCAGCTAACTGAGCTACTTCTCCAGCCCTGACTTTTTTGTAACACGGCCTCTCTCACTGAACTTGAAGTTCATGGATTTGGCTAGGGTAGCTGACCAGTGAGCCCCAACTACTGGCCCTGCCCGTCATCTCCCACCTCCCCAGTCTCCACCTCCCCCCACCTCCCAGCACTGGAGTTAGACACCAGAACTGTACTGAAGTGGGTATGAGGGATCTGCAGCCAGGTCTCTAGGCTTATGTGGTTACAACACCCTACAGGCTAAGCCAACTGGGCCAGTTCTCAATCCATTTACTTTTAAAATAAGCCTTGTTTGTGCCCTAAAATAATAGAGATTCCAATTACATTTCCTAGACATATTAAAATATTGGTCATTTAAAAGTGATATTATCTCTCCTAAAATTGTGGGTACTAACTGTAACAGAGCCCCAGACCTTAGCACACCAATCCATGGTGGAAGTACCATTCAGGCATGTAGACAGTATCACTTGCCAAATAAAAACAAAGGCCTAATCTATTAAAGTTCATAGTTCTTGGAAACTCTCTAAATGCACTAACCTTGCTTTTTTGGTTTCGTAGTTCTTTTTTTTTCAGCTAACTGTGTCAACCCAAGATGTGGTTTTGTGGTTAAAAGCTCAGCCTGAGAAAGGCTTTGGGGCTTCACTGGGATCCTGAACAGTCAGTGTAGTTGCTGGTCAGCTAATGAAGAGACTTTCTGTTGACTTAAACCTATGTCTGAGTAGTCTTCTGTGATGGATACCCCACAACACTAGCTGACCTGTGCGTCTCCATGCTCCTATGCCCAGGAGGGCTTAGGTTATAGGTAGCAGCCCTAAATTTGCTGAGGGCAGGTAGATGTCTAGATGGAATCACGGGAAAGCAGCTGCTTTGGGTTGTGACATTAAATGGGGGAATAGAAACTGAATGTATGATAAAATTGGGGTGGGGGGAAAGGTTTGTGGCTATAGAGTGATTAAATATGCAGTCAACAGGGGATATACCTTAATTCAACAAAACTTTCAGAGTCATAGAACTTAGAAGAAGAGGGGGCTAGATTTACCCTTGGAGTCTATGGAATACTGCATTTGTTTTTGATCCAGGATGCTACACTTTTTAACAGGAAACAAGCAACAAAAACCAAAAAACAAACCACACACACACACACACACACACACACACACACACACACACACACACACAGATCTCTATGAGTTCAAGGCCAGCCTTGTCTACAGAGCTAGTCCCAGTACTGCCTCCAAAGCAATACAGAAACCCTGCCTCAAAAACCAAAAAACCAAACCAAACCAAACAACAACAACAACAACAACAATAAAAAGCTACCATGATCTTGAAAGTGGAGCATCAGCTTTAGCTCATAGATCAGAGAAATGATGAATGAGGGAGCTGTAGTAGGTAGAGTCCTTGAATGAGAAAAACTCTTGTAAATATAATGAGCTAATCTAGAATTACTGTAAGTTAGAGTGAAGAAATGATTTTGCAAGTGTAATTAAGGAATTCGGTAACTGATATTGAATAAAGGGGAGGGAGGATATTATTGTGGTTAGGCCTGATACAATCAGGTGAGACCTCAAAGTGGCTTGAAATTTGACATGGGAAGAAAGAGTCTCCTGATGGCCCCAGAATCATGGTGTGAGCAGTTTATGATGAGTAAGGACAGTGGGCCCTTACTTGCTGAGAGTAATCCCTTGTCATCAATTGCCAAGGAAATGAATTTTGACAAAACTCCAAGGAAGACTCAGAGGCATATCTTTTGCTACTTGAGTCTTCACATGAAAATGAGGCTGGTTCTTGGTTTAGCCTTGAGGATCTCTGGACTGAGAACCCAGCTCAGTCCATGTGGACTCTGAGCTCACAGGAACTGAGAGAATAAACCTACATTGTTTGTAAGCTTCTAGGCTGGCAACCATAGTAAACAAACACCGGGCCTAATCTAAAACTCAAGAATCCATGGAGAAATTAACCAACAAAATTAAAATTCCATGAGTATGTTTTCTTACATGTAGGGCAAAAGCTTCCCCAACACAATCCCGTGACTGGAGAAAGAGGCCCCTCAAGCACCCTACTGGTACAGAAAACCTCCATAGACATGCACAGACTCACACCTAGAGAGAATGTCTTATCTGGTAGTTTCCTCCTTTTACCTTGCATCAAGTATTTGTCAAGGACATTGCAGTGAACCCATGTCTAGTAAAATGATTTACCTGTTTTACTTTGTTTGTTGAGGTTGACTTTTTCAAAGGCGAACTGAATTTCACACTCATGATAAGGCCTTTAATAATTGAAGCTTTGCAGCTTTTTTTTCTTTTCCAACCAGAGGGAGCTCTTTTCTCTGGAAACTGCATTCTGAATCAGGTTGCTAAGAAACCAGCTTCTCTGTAATGCCCACATGAATGCTTTGTCCACCTTTAGGTCAGAAGTTTCTCCAGAAAGGAACTTCCTGATATCTTAGGGATGTAGAATAATAATTAAGGTCACTTATTTATCCTGGACTAGCAGTGGTACTGTGAAGGAAGACTAGGGGCCATTCCTGCCTCTCTGCCTGCCTTCCTCTTCCTGACCCTGCTGGCCAGCAGTCCCTGCTCTGACTCTTCTAGGCTGTTTGGTAATTCATATGCCTGGGCTGTAAGCCTCAGTCTTTCACAGTGATTATTCATTTGCAGGCCCGGTTTGTTCACTGACTGTTACAGACTTTGGAATGGTAACTAGTAACTGTTACTAACAGTTATACCTATGCATGGAGAAGTCTTGTCATAACCAGTTGAGAGGCTTGGGGTGAGGTTGTACCCTAATCACTTTTAGCTGGAGTTTCAGGGGAACAGCTCAGCAATCTGGTTTTGCAAGTCCTCCCAGGGATTCTGATATAAACTAAAATTGGGAAACCACTGACTTTATGTAGCCTTTGTATCTGCCAGTCACAGCAGCTGCTCACTGAGTTTTCACATCCCTCTCAGATTGCTGGTACTTGTGGTCTTTGCTCAACCAACTGCTGGAAAAATGTGTCATCTAATTCTTTGTCTTCATGTCTATTATTTGTGTCTTTTAAAAATTATTTTATGGTGTGTGTGTATGTGTGTGTGTGTGTGTGTGTGTGTGTGTGTGTGTGTGTGTGTAGTGTGTGTACATGCATGTCATGGTGTATGTATGGGAGTCAGAGGACAACTTTCCAGAGTCACTTCTCTCCTCCAATATGGTTTCTGGGGATTGAACTCCAGATTTGTCAGGTATGGAAGCAGGTGCCTTCAGCTGCTGGCCTCTATTAATAGTATCTTTACTGGCTATAGAATGAATTGGCTATGAACTATAGGTTTGGAGTTTACAGCATTATAGGAAAGCTTAATTTGACATTAGTTGTGTATGGCATGTACTGGTTGAGGGTCTTGAGGGGGCATACAAAGTTGAAGCTCTCTGTTGATAAGATACTTTTAAGGGCTTAGGAGATAACTTGGTGGGCAATTCGCTTACTGCACAAGCCTGACAATCTACACTTGAAAATAAGAACCTAAGTAAAAACTGGAGACAGTAGTGTGTGTGTCTGTAATCCATTTAAGTCAATGTGGTACTACAAAGTGTTATTCTGGCTGAGGGCAAGAGGAATGGAATTCAAAGCCTACTTGAGCTACAAGTTGATACTCTGTCTCAAAAGAGTCCAACCTAAACCCCAACCAAGCAAAGAGAACCCCTAAACTATCTCCTCTAAGCCTATAATAGGTCCTGGGCTTATTAAAAAGCAGATTTCTGGATTGTATCCCACAGATTCTAACTCAAGTCAATGCTGGAGACTGAGACCTTGGATCTTTAGCAGCTTCCCCAGATGCTGCTTCTTGGGGGGGTTCTGGGACCATTTGGACATCTACTTCTTTAGGGACTTACTTCCCAAGTAGTCATCTGCTCTCATAGCTCCTGTTTCTTGCAGGTGGGCTGTATGGAATAAGAAAAGGGAGGAAGTAGAAGCAGGAGTTACTCAGCAAGAAGTTAGTGTCTATAGAAGCAAATCTACTTCAGAGCCAGTGTTTAACCATATTGATTTAACATGTGGCTCCCATAGTCAGTGGTCCTATGAATAGACCTGGGCGTGGGGGTCAGGAATTTGGGTTGAGGCAGGTGCATCACACCTCTGTGTGGGTGGAACTTCTGGGGGGCATTCAGGAAAGACATTTACCCTTTAAAAGCACATGACATATTTACAGTTTCAACATAAAATTGGGATGAGGTCTTTACCATGGAGGGAGGGATTCCTGACTGAGATGGAGTAACACAAAGGAATGGCTGTGCCTGCTGTGTGGCCCTGTTTCTCACCCTGCAGTTATATGTATGTATATGCATATCACAAGATTACATGATAATCTTGCTCCACCCCAGCCCAATTCAATCAGTATTTGGGGTTTCAGGGGTCTGAGGTGAGAATTAGGTGACTGTATGTATAGATGAGCAGAGAACCAGTGGCCTCTAACTGACTGCTGTACTCCGGGCTGAGGAGGGAAAAGGGATGTGGGGGGTCTTCATTAGCATTCTCCAGAATCCAAATTCCAATGAGGATTTACCTCCTGCAGTGAATAGAAATGAGATCTGGAAGCTGATGGAATAAAACACAAGAGGAATAGCATCCCGGAGTTGCCCTAATGTGTCATGTTCATCACTCTGAACGTGACTACTTCTTTAGCTTTTAAGAGAAAGCAGAAATGATATCACATCAAAATAGAGCCGTGCCTGTGTGGGCCAATCACATCTGAAGGAAAATCAGTAGTCCCCTGCACTGGACACTTGTAAGTACTGTGTGAAGAGCTTGAATGGATACCCGTGTCTCCTTACAAACTGGGATCACTACAGAATCACAGCTGTTGAGACTGCCACTGATTCATTTAGCCTGAATGTAGATCTGTTGTGCGTCACTATGAATTTTAATGTGGAACATAAATTTCATATCTGTATTTGTGAAACACAATATAGATATAACTTCCTCTATAATTGAACACGTATAAGAAAGTCCTTGGAAAATTCCCACTTTCTTCTCTATTCTTTGTTAGGATGGCACAGCATGTGGCTTGAAGACTGAGAAGATCCACTGGCTGATGAGGTTGTGACTTATGGGGTGATCCCCTTCAGATAATAAACCCATTTGATTCCAGATTCAGCGCCTTCACACTGAGGGCAGGTAACAATGAGTTTGGTGGTGATAGGGGTTTTACTGCCTGATGGGTTCCCCTCAAAGTAGACTGTGATGTTGTTGATCTTCTTGGGCCGCACGGAGTCAACAGCTCGGATGGTGAAGGCTGGGTTCTCCACAATGAAGGAAAAGCTTGCTGCATGAAAGAAGACATTCTTGAAGGGGATGACGATGTTGTATCCAGCTCTGATTAGGAAGGGGCCTTGGGGCTTGGGGGGCAGAGCAATTCCAAAGAGTGGGATGATGTATTCACCACCTATGAGTGATGACAGGCTCAGGATGCCTTTGGTCTCACCCAGGTGGCTGGGCTCAAAAAAGACTTCTACGCTGACCTCAGTGCCACCCTGGGCTCCTGGGGCTGCGTTAATGACTCTTTCCGTGTGGAAGTCAGGACAGTCTGTCTGAAAGAGAAACAGAGTACCTTGACTCACACAGGATCCTAAGGAGACTATCAGGAGCCCAAGTCAAGTCCTTCCACTCTCTGACATTAAAGAATTTATGTTTGTGTGAGGCTGGGAAGGCTGTAATGTGATATCCTGTACACTAAGAAGCAGAGGTCTTTGCCAGTAAGCATCACTCATTACTATCCTATCCTTGCTACTGAGAGATGTTAATAGTGTGCCTTAAGATGTACAGCTAGATAATGATGGTGGGGAGAACTGGTACTGCTCTCCACCTCCAGTTCTTCTCTTTCATTGAACAACACTAAATGGGGCCATTTGCATCCTAGAGCATTTAATTGTCCATAAGTGCCACCAGGGTCTTTTCATCCCTCGAATGCTATGGCCAGAAGCATTTGAGATTGGAGTTGTTTGTTCTTCATCAGAATCCTCAAGTAACTGTGATAAACAGAGTCTCCTATGGCCTCTAACTGGATAGATAGCCCATACGAGAAATAAACCCCTTTTCTCTTTTGAGACACCCAGATCTTAGGGTGGTTACTACACATAACCTAGTCTCTCTTGATTGATATGATATTCAAGAGACCTATGCTTCTGGTTATAACCATGGATTCTTGATTTCCACTGGGGACATGATCATCCATTTTAAACATCCCTCTTCCTTGTTCCCCTTGTGATGGGGTTTAGTCCTGTCAAATTTTCTTCCATGGGCTATGAGGAGAAGTGTTGTATATAATTCATTTTCCCCTGTCTGAATGTCATGGTAATCTATCTTGGTTCAAGAAGGCCAAAACAATTCTACAGAACAGAGTATTGGGACAGGAGGAATTCTAGACCATACTGCTCACATCCAGACTAATGTGAGAGGCACATATTTCTATTTGCTGTTATTTAGGTTTTCTGCCTTGCATGCCAACTGTCATAATGGCTAATGTATATGAAATGCTCGCTATGGGCCATGTACTAAGGAGTAAGTTTTGCAGATATATTGCATGCATGTAAGGACTCCTAGTACTCCTGTGAGGCTGCAGGTTGAAGATTGCTATGGTTTAGAGTCATTACTGAAACTCAAGATGAAAATTAATCTCTTTGGTGAGGTAATAAAGATGTGGGCTCTCTAAGAGGAGACTGGCTCATGAGGGCAGCCCTCTTGTATGTGTGAATCCATCCATGGATTAGCAGACTGATGGGCTAATGGTCTGAGAACATATCTGTTTATAAAATCCAGTTGTTCCCCACCCCATAGATTCACTCTTTATGACTTTGGGACTCCTCAAGGTAGTACTCATCAGGAAGGGAACCTTACTAGATGTAGCCCTTCAATCTTGGACCACTCAGCATCCAGAATTGTGAGCTGAATGAACTGTTATGTATTTATTCATTTTATAAATTATCCACCCTGTGGTTTTCATTTATAGAAACAGGAAACAGCTGAGACAGGACCATTATCTCCATTTAGAGTTTAGAGGGATTAAGCAAATCGCCCTGAGTCCACTTAGCCCATAGCCTGCTCACCCTGCAACCTGTCACTCTGAAGCTTGCTCATCTGTCACCTGCTCACCCTCCTCCCCCCTCCCAGTTCGTTCAACCTGTAACCTGTCATCCTACAGTCTGATCACTATGCAGCCTGCTCACCCTACAGTCTGCTCACCCTGCAGTAGTACTCTGTCTTTTGCCGGGTATAATTGGTGAACTTGGCCAAGATGCTTTGGTTGCTGCCAAGAACGGTCTGGAAGTGGACAGGTTTCTCTGGAGGTGCAGGCAAGGCCTTCAGTACAAGCTCGTACTGGTAGTAACCCAAGTCACTGTTGTGTAGGGTCAGTCTTCCGAAGGTTTCTCCAGCTTTCAGGGGCTGGAATTCAAATGAGAATGTTCCCTGCAAGAAAAGGTAGAGGTGCTTGTCATGCTGGATGTATGACCCATCCTATCCCACCAAGTGACTGACTTGCCCCAGGCTTGAAGCAGGTGGTGGCAAAATACAGATACACTGACCCTGAGCCTGGGAGCTTCAGCCCAGGTTAGCCCATTTTCTCTTCCTTTCATTCCCCTCTCCAGGGTATTTCTCCATCCCAAATCTTCCTGATTCTAAGAAACAGGTGTTGGTCCCTTTCTAGGGAAGCACATTTATGAAGACCAGCAGGCAGCTAAAGGTCAGGCAGTCCTTTCTTCACACACAGCCATTCTCAGAACAACTTCCTGGGTTCCATCTTTACTGGTGGGGAAATATTCTCTCTCCCCCATTCTTACAAGATTAAACAAGAACTAAAGGTATTGCTTTATAGTAAAAAGAGGGAATGACTCAAAAACACTACCAGTAGGAGATTGGTTTAATGACTTGGGGGGGGGGAGGTTTTCCCATCTCAGTAGAATATTATACAGCCACAAAAGAATGAGGTGGTAGAATTGTAATGAGAGGTGTTGATACTGTAAGTAGAAGAAAGGAGCTCTGAAAAAAATACATAAAGCTCATACTTGTTTATTAAAAATTAATTTATTGTGTGTGTATGCACATATGCACTTTGCTAGAGGGCAACTTTCTGGAGTTGGTTCTTACCGACTACCTTGTGAGACCCAAAGATCAAACTCAAGTTGTCAGGCCTGTGTGCAAAGTCTCTACCCACCACACCACTTTGTTGGTCCATTTTTGTTGTTTGTGTGTACAAAAGAATCTGTGAGAAAAGCTGTGCCTAGACAGGTAGTGGTAGCACACACCTTTAATCCCAGCATTAGGGAGGCAGAAGGAGTTCAAGGCCAGTCCAGTCTACAGAGTGAGTTAGTTCCAGGGCAGCCAGAATTGTTACACAGAGAAACCCATGGAAGGGCATTTATGGTAGCCTTTCCACGGATGCTCAAATTGTTAGTTGGCGGTAGTCTTGTAGGTCTCTAGACTTTCTTTGGGTTCAGTTTTCTATTCAAACCAATATTGGCTCCCTCTTTTATGTTCTCTCCTCTCTCTCTCTCCCCCCCTCTCTCTCCTGACTTCTATTCCTACCCTGACTCAATCTTCCTAGTCGCATGCATGTGTTTTCCTCTCCTCCCCCTCTCTTTCTCCTACTTCTCTCTCCATTCACTGCCCCCCCTTCCCCTGTGCTCTGGGGGACTTGTCCCTTCCCCCTTCATACAGTGGAACCAGGATGTAACCTTGGTGCACAAAAGGACCTTGGGAACACATCCCCCATGGAGGGATACTGCCTTAACCTAGAGACAGGAGAGAAGTCCTAGTCCCTACTTCAAATGACCTGTCAGATCTACATGACCCCACCTGGATGGCATTGCCCTACATGTGGAATTGGGGTGGGGGGGTGGGAGGGGTGGTCAGGGTGCATGTGAGGGGGCAGAGAGGGTAAAAGGGAGGGAGGGAGGAGGGAGAGGGAACTGGGATTGACATGTAAAATAATAAATTAAATAAAAAAATTAAAAGACAAAAAAAAAAAAAAAAGAAAGAAAAAAGAAAAAGAAAAAGACCATGAGTATTGAGGTCATTCTGGGTGACACAGTGAGACCCTGTCTCAAAGAAGCCAACCCAAAACACCACCACCAAAAACTGACTGAATGGCTGACGTCCCCTTCTGAAGCAGCCTGGCTTGCAGAGAAATCTTTTCCAGCAGAGCTTACTTGACCACAAGGAGACATAAGAGACACAAAGATAGGTACAATCCTGCTAACAATGGGCAGGAGAGCAGAGAAAAACTAACTTAGATCCTGGAGATGAAGGAAGAGATGGAGTAGGAAACAGGCAGAGTCGGTCAAGAGTTTGGGAGGTAGGGAAGTTTAGGGAGTGAGCTTTGGAGTGATAGACATAAAAGGAAGAAAAAAGAAAAGCCCATCTTCCTCTTGGTTCATAATTCCTGACCATGTCCTCTTAACCATGTTTGGAGGTTCTTGTGTACCTCTCCAGAACACTCTGCACATAAGCAAGGACAAGCAACACATGTACAAGCATGTGTATGTGTATGTTCATATACATACATGTGTGTGTGGTATATATGTATATGTGCCTGCATATGTGTGTGTGTGTGTGTGTGTGTGTGTGTGTGTGTGTGTGTGTGTGTGGTCTGGGGATTGAACCCATGATACCTCATGCGTGTTGGTCAAATGCTCTCAAACTAAGGTACTCTTGTGGCTCTATGCTACTTTTATAATTACCAAAAAGATGTTTTTCCTTTAGTTTGAACAAGGCAAACAATCAACAGACAAAGTAATTATAAAGCAGTTCATTTTACTTGTCCATACTAAAGCTAAGTGTCCCTAGTTTATGTGAAGACTTTGCTGTAGAAGAAAGGAATGAGAGATTGACTGTTCCTTGTCATTCTTCCTGCCCTCTATCAGGGCTGGCCCACACTCAAGGGTTGCAGAACACAGATCTAGAGCCCCCATGGTTAGAAGCCTCTGTCATAGCCCTCAAGGGTCCCCTGGCAGAAAGGGCCTTACCTCAGAGTTTGCAGGCACAGCAAACTGGGAAGGTAGGCTGATGTCATTCAACTTGCACTCTGTAGAGAAGGTCACAGAATAGGGCAGGGGATTCTCCAACTTGATGGAGGCTGATGCACTCTGGCGGACTGAGCTTGTCATCTGGATGGTTTTTATAATGCCAGAAGGGATGACCCTGAAACTCAAGGTGTAGTACAAGAACTCGTTGGTCACCTCAAGCTTCGAAGATCACCTGTGTTCACAGGGAGAATAGAAAGAAGCAGGGGAGAAGAGACGTTAGCCCAGGGTCTGCTGTTCACACACAGGGTCTCCTGCTATCTGGGAGTCTTGCTGGGAACATAAAGCACACACGATGGGATGGCATGGCCAGGCAGTCCAGTCCTTGTTGGCAGCCTTTCTCTTTAGGAATTACTGTCTGGGTTTTCGCGAGGTGAGAGATGACTTAAGAATTTCAGTTGACTTTAGAAGACACCAGAGCAGCTTGGTCCACTGGCAGAATTTTACCAGTGGGGACAGCTAGGCAACCCCAGAGAACAAGTGAGATCTCTAGACCTTCATGCTATAGTGGGATTCACACCTATTACAGTTGCTTCGACAGTTGTTAATGAGAATGACACCAATGACAGACAACATCTAATGCTTACTGGGGGGGTGAGTATATGCCAGGCTACGTGATCCCTCACAAAGCATCGGCAATGTCCTCACCCTTTACAGAGGAGGGAATGGGAGCGCAGCAAAGCTCAGTGTTTTGCTCAAGGTCATGTGCAAAGAGACACCCTGCGTGGGGGTGACTTCAGAGCTCACCCAGGGAACACAAAGCAGCCCCTCCCTACAGCTGATATGCTGCTCATCTGTAGAACTCTTCCAGGGGGAACAGGATTATTGTCCCGGTGTGCTTGTGGGTTGTTCATATATAGCAACTTAAAACAAATTTCTTTTGGAGACAGGGTCTCATGTAGCTCAGTTTAGCACACAACTCCAGAGGAAGACCTCACACTCCTGAGCGCTGGGATTTCAGGAATGAGCCGCTATGCCTGGATTTCATATGATTACTCTTGTGAAGTAGAATCTATTCAAGCTTTTGCTCTTCATAATATATTGGATTGTTAATCTTATCATTATTAGGTGGCAATTTTATTTGTACATCCTGGCTTCTACATACAGTCTTTCAAAGACCTTGTCTAATTTTACACTTTAAAACTTTCCCCTGGTGATTCCATCTTTAACAAACATCAAAGACTGTTTATAAACAAACAATACTCAAGGCTTCAGCCTTGACCTTTCCTGTGAGCTATGAGTTCACATATGCCCCCCTACGTCAAAGCACTTATCTCATTTGAAAGTTACACATTGACAGAAGAATGTCTGTTTCCCTCCACTAGACTGTACTTCACAAGAGTAGAGACCATGCCTGGCTTTGGCCATTGCTGTGTTACCAGCACTTAGCACAGAACATGGCCTATACAGTCAATGCATACCTATTAAACGAATAAACGGATTAGGCAAGAAGGCACAGAGTGAACTCTATGGGTGTCTGGGGACAGTGCCTGGAGTATATAGCACCTGCTAGTCTCTAACGCCCTAGGGTCAAACCTCCAGGGGTTTGGGGAGGTGCCATTGACATGGTGATACCTTTGCAGTGTATAGTCCCTCCTTGTGGGAAAAGAAGTTCAGCTTGTAGTCTTTCTTGGAGCCAGATAGTACATCAATATAATCAAGGCCCTTCAGAGTGACACTTAGGTCTGGTTTCTCTGGTTTCAATATTTCCACAATGACCCGGAATCTGGAGTAGTACAAGAGAGGAGAGAGAGACAATGAGAAACAACAAGAGACGCTGATGTAAGATTGTCCAAAGAAGGGGAAGGAAAAGGCCTGTGCCTATGATTGTGTGGGTATGTGGTTCTAGTCTTCATTCTGTCACTAACAATGACAGTAACTACCATTTATTGAGCCAGGGACCCAGTAGACCCTTCTCCACATTCGTTACAGATATTCAGCCATCATAATGTCTGGAGGAAGTTTGTTTCATTAACACCTCCACTTTATGGAAGAGGAAAGACAGGCCCAAAGAAGGACCATAACATGCTCAGACAACATGTGTGGCTATTGGCAAAACTGGGGTTCAGACTTAGATCTTAGCTTTTATCTACTATGCCAAGCAGGTGGTCTTAAGGAAGATGCACTTCCAGTCTCCACTTCTCTGTGCAAGGAAAGGATGAGGATACTTGCTTTTGATCTCTGCTAGTCCTTGTATTCCTCTCTACCTCCTGCCGTAAGCACAGCTTGAGGGGCTTTCTTTCTGGCTAGTAGCGTAGGCTATAAGACACTCAGCAATAACAAAGATGATGGCTGTTAAGATAATCAGAACTACTATTTATTGGGCATTTATTTTGTGGGAGGCAGTGGGCTATGATCTGTAAGAATCAGCACTAAACCCAGAAGACTGGGTTCGACTCCATGTGACACCTGGCTACATTGAGGACTATGTCTCTGACTTCCCGAGTCTGACATTCTCTGTAGGCCCTGAGCAGGGGCGGTGGGCAAGATGGATGGTGGAAGTCATCTGTTTCCCCACCCTGACTGTTCACCCACTCCCTCACCTCTGGGGCTTGTTCAGCCAGTTGCTGATTGGCAGGAGCTCAATATAGGGAGTCTTACATGGAACCTCACGGTAGATATTGGCAACAGCTTTGGGGAGTTCGGCAGTCCCGTGCAGGGCATACAGCCAGCCAGTCCCATCCGGGAGGGGGAAAATAGAGTGCCCTTGGAAGAAGAAGTGACATATCAGAATGACACAGAAGATCCTATATTAACAGGCACCCATCTGACCTGGAGGGGGCAAGTAAGTCTAACACTTTTACTTTAAAATTTTAACTTTTGGTGTGCTATGTGATGTGAGCGTGAGTGTATGTGTGGTGAGTGTGTGAGAATATGTATGTGTTATGTTTATATGTTGTATGTATGTGAGTGGTGTGGGTGCATGCAGTAGGTGTGTATATGTGTATATGTGTGTGTGTGTGTGTGGTGTCTATGAGTGTGTGATACACACATGGGTATGTAGATGAGTGGACCTGTGTATGACCATTTGGAAGCCAAAGGAGGACACTGTGTGTCTTCCTTTATTGCTTCCCATGATGTTCCTTAAGCAGGGTCTCTCACAGCAGCAGAAGCTCACAGCATTGGATAGAGTGAAGACTGAAGAAGATTGCACTTGCTTCTAAGTGCAAAGACTGACTCCTTTCCTTTACTCATCTTTTGTTTGTTTCTTGTTTTGTTTGTTTTGTTTTGAGAAAGGGTTTCTCTTTGTCACCCTGGCTGTCCTAGAACTCACTATGGAGACCAGGCTGGCCTCGAACCTGAAGATATGTCCACTCCACCTCTGCCTCCTAAGTGCTGGGCTTAAAGACATATGTCACTACTGCCCGGTGTGATTTTTAAAATTACATTTCAAAAAGATTTATCTTTATTATTTTTACTTATGTGTCTCTGTGTGGGTATGTGCATGTGAGTGTAGGATCTACAGAGGCCAGAGAGGGCATTGGAGTCCCCTGAAACTGGAATTATAGGTGGTTGTGGAGCTACCCTATATAGGCATTGGGAACCAAGTTCAGGTCCTCTGTAAGAATAGCAAGTGCTCTTAACTGTTGAGCAGTCTCTCCAGCCTTTAAATTGCAAATTATGTATATGTATATATATATGTATATGTATTTGCACATATACATTATAATTGCATATACATATATAAATTGTTGTGTGTGCATGTACACATATGGCACTGAATGTGAGGAAATCAGAGGACAACTTGTGAGAGTCAGTTCTATCCTTCTAACATGTTGGTTTTGGGGTTGAACTTTGTAAGGCTTGGTGGCAGGCACAGGCACATTTACCCCCCAGAGACATCACAATGGATCTTTTCTGAGTTTTATTACAGTTACCTTAATGTTACTGATATGCTTAACCTAAATATGAATTTCTTGATGTTTGGTCTAGGGCTTCATTTGGATTCTAAGAGAATCAGAGGCAATGGGGGAGCCACTGCCTGACCACGGTCCCGGCTTCCCATCGTTCCAGGACCTGGTTCCTCACTCCTCATTTGAGTATCCTTCCAACTTCTGAGCTCTAAAACTGCAGTCTAGCTCCCATCTACACAGTTCCTCGCTTCCTTTGTGCCAGAAAGCAGGCGGAAGGCCTCAGTTTACCTGGTGCTTGCGGTTCTCAAGATTCATGGTGCGGGGCCTGTAGGTGATCTCATAAGGCTTGTTTTGCTGATGGGCCTCCAGGGTGATGAACTCCGGACCCTCCCAGTGCTCACCCTCAAAGATGGGGTGCAGATTCCAGGTTTGGTTGGTTCGGTTTGAGAGCAGGATGGTCTGCGTGTGCCTGGAGCGCACTTGGCAGTTGAAATTCACCACCTGGAAGAAGCAGGACAATCATGTCTATGCCATCCCTTCTGAAAGTGTCTTTAGGGGCCAGAGCTACAGTGTATGAGGGGAAGAGAGGTTTTCGTGCATCACCATTGTCCGGTGGGAAGAGAGATTTTTAATAGTGTTTTCCATAGTGAATTCCAATGGACAATTTCTTTTCCCTCTCATTTATTCAACAAATATTTTTGGGTTCCTTCTTTCTAGCTCTGTGCGTACACACACATACACACATAAACACACATGCAAATTTTGAATCTGATTTCAATATGTCTCGTATGCTTATTCCATTGAACAGATGATTTTGAGTTGCATTCATTTTCCTGAAAATGTCATGGTTTCACTTTTCTTTACAATTGTACACAATTGCATTGTGCAGTGGCTGGACACACACTGTCAATCAAATCATTTCAGTGCAGACATGAGGACCTATGTTCAATTCCTAGCATCCATATAAAAGCCAGGGTGTGCAGGGTCTGTCTGCAACTCCAGCACTGAGGGGACAGAGACAGGTGGATTCCTGAAGTTCCTTGTCTAGTTGAATTTATAAGCTGTAAAATATTCACCTTCTGCTGTCCCCTGTGCCAGCTGTATCATCAAAGCGACTGCCATGTCCCATCATCTATCTTCTCATTAGCCTCGCTGTAAGGAGTAATGTTTTTTTGCCAGCCCGCCGCTGCGCCAGACCCAATTAATACACCGAGACTCTGTATTTGATATAATGCTGTGGGCCAGGTACTAGTTTTTTATTGGCTAGCTCTGTCTTAATTATTAACCCATTTCTATGTATTTCCACGTGGTCTTCTCTTATCAGGGAGAGGCGGCTGGCGGTTCTGTTCTCTCATGTCTCTCCATCTTTACTTCTCCTTTCTACTTCCTCTTTCCTCCTTGTCTCCTAGTCCCTCCTACCTTCCTTTCCTATTGGCCAACAGTGCTGTATTCATTAACCAGTATGAGAAACATATATACAGAATGGCATCTCCCATCACCTCGCTTCCTCTGACATCTGTCAACATCTGTTTTGACTCCATTTAAGCACAAATTAAATAATGTCAAGGCTCAGAGTCCTCCTGATCCAGAAGAAGGAACAGAATGCTTGTGTGGCAAGCACTTCACTGACCACCCCTGCTCACAGTTCTTATAATAGAATTTTATCTAGCCAGACTCCTTGAAGCTGCCTTGACGATGTAATACTTGAATCACAAGGTGAAGAAAGAACATGAAATTGAATAAAGAAAGAGGGAAGAAAGATTATTCAAGCAGTGGGTATGGTATGTGCAAAGTCCCTGTGGCAGGGAGGAACTGGACTGAATGCTCGATGCAGATGTTAAGGATTGAATGCCCTCACAGGGCTTACTCCGGCCTTTGGCCATCCCTGGCCAATGACTACTTGCCCCTTCCCCCCCACTCCCCCGAGACAGGTTTTCTCTGTATTGCTTTGGAGCCTTTTCTGGAACTCGCTCTGTAGATCCTCAGACTCACAGAGATCCACATGCCTCTGCCTCCCAAGTGCTAGGATTAAAGGCATGCGCCACCAACACCCAGCCCTACTTGCCTCTTTTATTGCAGGTGGTCCCACGCAGATCCCAGACAGGGTGAGGCCCAGAGGGTTTCCCCCTGGATGAAGCAGAGAATGTTTTTATAGAGACTCTCTTTTCCTATCTCAGTGGGATGGTAGGTTACTTCTAAAGCAACTTCCATGCCTGAGGTGATGTAACCTTCTTCAGGGCTGATGGAGAAGTGAGGCTTGAGTTTCTTGATATCCCATTTAAACCTTTTCCAAGACAGAAGAAGACAACAGACACAGGATGTTAATATTCTGAGGGTATGCAAATGAAATAGGTCACTTGGACTTTTGATAGCGTGGTCCCCACCTTGACTGCTCCCCAGGTTCTAGGAGGAGGAAGCCCTGTTAGAGCAGAGGTGGTTAGAGAACATGAGCCAAGATTACTCTCTGGGTAAGGGGACTCCGCTCCCTCTTAAGAGTTGAACAGGGGTGAGAAGTGGCTGCACTTATTGTCCATGAATGGCAGCTAAGGAATGTATGTATGAGCATGTACACATTTGTTCCCAAGGTTGCATAGCTAGCAATTGGCTAGACTAGGACCACAGCCCACTAAGACTGTGTAGCCTTGACCATCTCATGCACTACCTGTTTAGAACCGGAAGGGTGGTGACAAGCCCTTTATGTGAGAGCTATGCCCCATGGGGGTCATCCCTGTAATTGGGTACTTGGTATGGGCATGAATGGTACAGAACAATCCTTCCAAAACAGGGCAACCATATAACATTCGTCTTGGTGGCACAACACCGAGTCTATATGGTGAGGGCTTCTGGGGGTATGTGGTAGGCAGTCTGGACAGCAAGAAGGAAGAGCCTGGGTTCTGGTCCTGTCTTTTCATTTCCTGGCTGTGGAATCTCTAAGCCTCATTTCATCTGTGAAATAAGTCTGTAAAGCACCTTCCCCAGAGACTGGGTTGATTCCAGGTAAGCATGCCCAACCTTGCAACCATGTTTACAGATACACATGTGATTTAGAAGCAAGTTAATATTTTTATACTTCATTTATATTAAAACTGATGGAAAATTATACTACTAGTATTTTCTCTAATTTTATCTGATAGGAACGATGCCTAGAAAACACACTTTGTCTCCATACTTCTCCCTGCTCCTTCCCTTTTTCTACCCCTTTCTCCTTGCCTCTCCTTTTCTCCTTTCTTTTTTTGTGATGCTGAGAATTGAACTCAGAGCCCCAACATGCTATGCGATTGCTGTACCAGTGAGCTACATCCCCAGCACCACCTCTCCTTTTAAACAAGGTTTCATACAGTTCTGGCTAACCTGGCCTTGAACATATATAGCCAGAGCTGTCCTGAACTATTCATCCCGCTTCCATTTCCTAGTCCTCAAGTGCCAGAATTATAAAAAAGTACTAACATGCTTGGCCTTAGTCCTTTGTTTGTTTGTTTGTTTTAAAGAAAGGATATCACTATGCATTATAAATCTCCTGCCTCAGTATCTCAACCACAGAGATTACATTATAGTATTAGCTGCCTAGAGTTGTTGAGATTAAGTTGGGGGAGCCATGTGATGTTCATATACCAGGATTGCACCAATGTTTTCTACCATGCAATCATGGTAGTAGCTGCTATTGTGATGTTTTGTCTGAGCAAGGAACAGAATTCAGAGGTGTAGATGTATGCTATGGCCTCTGGTGGGAAACACCGCTGTCCATCCTACCTTGCACCCACATCGCCTGTGTTCATCATGAGGATGCGCCGTGTGGCTTGTGTCTGATACACGACAGGACCAAAGGGAAGATGCTCCTGGTCCAGGGAAATCTCTAGGGCCTGACAGCAGCCGCTAAGGAGAAAGAGGGGACGCAGTAGCCCCATCCATTCCATGAACACTTCCTCAGAGAAAGGAGGGACACGCTTCTTGGGGGCAAAGGTGACTTCCAGCTTGCAGACTTCTTTGGGTTTTAGGGTGATATTGTAGAAGGGCTCCAAGGTGATTACCTAGGACAGGAAGGCAACATGGCTCACAAGATGAAGACAGAGAGGCTCCCTCAGGCCTCAGTGCCCTGAGGGCTCGCTGCTAGTGCTCTTAGCCCAGGGATCGAATCTCATATGTTACCAGCTGGGCCATCTTTGATAAGTTACTCAAACCCTCCCCTTCACTTGCCCTTCAATGAAGGGCAAGATCATGTCTATAAAATGTGTGACATATGACAGGGATCCAACAAATGTTCATTTCCTGTAACATCCCATTTTTCAGCCTCTCTTGGGCATTTCATTCTTCCTTCCTCCTCCATGGTAGAGGGAACAGTAGCAGCAAACATGGAACAAGAAGTCTTTGTCTAGTGCTCCCCGAGGGGAGGGTATCAGGCTAAGGGAAATACGGCAGACTCAGAAATGCAAGATTGCAAGATCACATGTTTCCTCTAACATGCAGTCTTGATTTAACTCCCCTTTCTCTCTCTCTCTTCTCTCTCTCTCTCTCTCTCTCTCTATCTCTGCTCTGCTGTGTGATGCAAAGAGCAAGAGGCCTATAAGTGAGGAGGAAGCAATTTAAGGAGGGAAGAGTGGGAATAAGACAGGATAATGGGAAAAAAGAAATGCAAAACACTGCATGCTTTTTCCTATATGCTGAATCTAGATTTAACATCTATAAACACATACTCATATGACAAGAAAGTAGAAGAGACACTCTGAGAAGAGGAAGGGAAACAGCAAGAATGGTGAATAGGGATAGGAAAGGAGAGCTGGGGGGGTGGTGAATAAGAACAAGGTACACTCACATGCACATATACGTGTGTAAAAATATCATAATAGCTGGGTGTGGTGTCACACATCTTTAATACCAGCACTCCGGAGGCAGAAGCAGGTGGATCTCTGAATTTGAGGCCAGCTTGGTCTACGGAGTGAGTTCCAGGGCAGAAAGGGCTACCTACAGAAACCCTGTCTCAAAAAAAAAAAAAAAAAAAAAATCAAACAACAAAAACAAAATAAACAGGTCAAATGAAACCATTATTTTGTATGCTAACTAAAAATACAAATAATAAAGAGGAAACACAGGGATTAATAAGATACAGACCCCAGGATTGGCCCAGGACACCCAAATCAGTGTCTTGGGTATCTGGAACCTGCCTTTTCTTTTCCTTTTTGGTTTTTTGAGACAGGGCTTCTCTGTAGCTTTGGAGCCTGTCCTGGAACTTGCTCAGTAGACCAGGCTGGCCTTGAACTGACAGATCTACCTGTCTCTGCCTCCCAAGTGCTGGGATTAAAGGCATGCACCACCACTGCCCTGAGAACTTGCATTTTCTAAAGTTCCCCAGGTATTCTAGTGTTTGGGAACCACTGCATAAATTCTAATCGGGCTTCCTCTTTCCCCTTAGTCCTGTTGAGAAGCAAACTCAAATATGCCTCAAGGAAGCCAACATCCTACACTCTGTCCAGAGCAGGGAGCAGGAATGCACTGAGGCTGCGGGGAGCGAGGTGAGGGACAGGGGAGAAAGCAACAGAGGAGCAGTCCTGGGGATCTCCCAAGGACTTTGGGAGCTAGCCTGGGGTAATGGCTCAAGACAGTTCACTTTAACAACTCTAAGGGGCAGTTTGATATAGCCATCTGGGAGTAAAGTTCACTGGCAGAGAACTTGTACACTAAGTGAAAGGTCCTAGGTTCTATCCCCCCCACTCCTGATAAAGGGACCACCAAGCAAGCAAGCAAGCAAGCAAGCAAGCAAGCAAGCAAGCAAAAGCAAGCAAGCGAACACTGATCAGGCCAGGCAGTTAAGGGTCCTGACCCACTGGGACTGAGGAGTTTAGTTTTCAATTTGTGGAGAAAGGAGAACAAAGGGTTTTTCCTCTTTGTCTGCATGGGCAACATAGATTCCTGGGATGAGATACTCTCCGGGTTCTTGCTTTGGCTGGCTGCTCACAGCCAATTTTTCTGTATCCTGCAAACCCCCACAGCCCCCCACTTCCCCACACTGACCTTGGCTTCCTGGAGTTCTGGAATGGAGAACAGGACCGACTGGTTAAAGGTGAGCTGGGCAAGGCTGTTGTTTATGATGGAAACTGTTTTCTTTTACAACCTGTCCTGGGAGGACAGCTCCTAACTTCACGATCCTGTTGGCTGGATCTAGAACCAAAATCTGTGTGACCAGAAAGAGTAGGGAGTAGAGTTTGTCAGTCAGTGTGGAAAACAAACATGATGCTTGTGTCCCGTGAAAGCAAGGGCAGCTCCCTCTTCCCATGACCTGTTTCAGGTCAGGTGCTCCATTTCATTACTGGCTTCCACCAGCTCTGAAGACATTAGAACCTCTGAAACTTGTAGTTTCCCCCTCTCTGTGTAACTTATCCCCATCAATGTGCACGTGGGCACATGCCGGTTAACCCAGATCTTGCTACCAGCCAACCCTTCATATTTGGCTCTCAACGAATTATTTCTAATTCTCTTCGCAGCAAGAGCTATGCTTTGCGTTGACAAGACACATCAGGTGGCAACGGGCTATTCTATTGCTCCTGTGGCTTGGGGGAAGGCTGCCACACACCCCTCCCCTTGCACATTTGTTGAAATAGCCTATGTGTTCTGGAGATGATATTGCATGGAGCAATTCCAGGAGCACCGAAGGGGAGCTGTGGAGAGGTGTGTGGATTCCAGGGGCCAAGAGTCTGGAAAGAGGAAGGAGGGAGGGTTGTGAAGCCCCGCCCACTGTCTCTTACCTTCATTTCTGTACCTTTCCCTTTGATCTCCACTGTCTGTTGAGAGAGCCCGTTGATTTCAAAGGGAATGAGTTCTCGGCAGCTGATAGCTTCCCGAGGGTAGAAGGTAATTGGGATCTCCAGTGTCTTCCCTGGCTTTATCACATCCACATTGAAGTTCACCTCAATGTGTGTGGTGTTGGTGTATAAACAATCTATGCTGGGGAAGACAAAGAGGATGGGGGCGTAAGCAGCCAGAAGGCAGAACCAGAGGATCTGATGGGTCCCCTATGCTCTCTGGGCTGAAAGGTGACTGGTTTCCTGCCCTGCTGTCCTAGAGTCAGGGGAGTCACCAAAGAGCTGGAAGGGATGGCAGCGATGACCAACTCCTGTTCTTTTAGGTGCAGTCAAGTTACTCAGCCTCCGTTCCACCCCAGGGGCAGGTGGGAGCAGGTCTTATACCCAGAAGCTCACTCTTTCTCTGTTTCTTGAAAATGCCTCTCAAAGTCCCACGCACTCACAAGAGGAAAGCACTTCAGAAGTCATTGGCTGACAAAGCTCAGTGGAGTGCAGTGCAGTGTTCAAGAGTTGGGCATACAGGAGTTTGGGTCATGATTTGCCAATAACTAGCCATGTGACCTGGGAAAATTTGCTCAGGCCATTTGGATCTGCTCCCTTTCCTGTGAAATGGGGTTGGTGGCAACTACTCACAGGGTTGTTGTAGAGATTAAATGAGTTAATGACGAAAGCATTTTTGTTGCCTACATGTTTGTATGCACACCATGTGCATGCCAGAGGTCAGAAGAGGGTATCGGATCCCCTGGAACTGGAGTTACAGATGTTTATGAGCCACCATGTGGGTACTGAAAATGGAATCTGGGTCCCCTGCAAGAGTAGCCAGTGCTCTCAACCCCCGAACCATTTATCCGGCTCGGTAGATAGGATTTTAAATTTATTTAAAACCAAATGACAGTCTTGTGACTTAACATATACCACCACCACCACCACCAGCAGCAGCAGTAGCAGCAGCAGTGGCAGCAGCAAATAGTTACTGAGTTCCAGATGCTGTTCTAAGAGATGTGGTCTCCTACTGCAGACAAGGGGACAGACACAGAGAATTAAAAAATTTTAAATATGGGCTTGGCATGGCGGTACATATCTGCAATCCTAAACTTAGGAGGCTTAGATAGAAGGGCCATGGGTTTGAGGACAGCGTGGGATACACAGTGAGTTCCAGGCCAGCTTGGGACACACAGTGAGATTTCATCTCAAAACTAACAGACAATGAACTCCCTCACAAGAACAAGACAAAAAGAGTAAATCAAAACAAATCTACTCAGTGTCATAGCTATGAAAGAGCTGATATTTGAACTTGGATTTATGTCATCCGATGTGGTAATGACAAGACGCATGTAGTGATTAAAGTTAAAGTTAATAAAAAATAGCATTAAAATGCAGTACTTTGGATGAACCAAGCTACTTATAGCTAAAGGTCATTATATTGGACAGCATAGATAACCATGTTTTTCCATGGCAGAATATTCTCTGTAGAACTGATTCAGAGATCTGTACATGAACACAGGTCAATGGCTGAACTAGATTCTCTCTCGTTAGGGTCTGAAAAGGTCTAGAGACCTGGACTGAAACATCCCACAGGGATGATGCAGATAGGCTAGGTTTGATTGGGAAGACTTAGGCTCAGCACAGACCTGCTATTTGCTGCAGAGCAATCCACTTATTAACTCTCTCAACCTCTTTCCAAATATATTACAGGAGCAAATAAAACAGAAGCTACAGGAGTTTGCATTAGGTGGTCATTTGGCACAGCCCTCTTGTGATGGTGGTTTGAGAGAAAATAGCACGCAAAAGGGGAGTGGTACTTTTAGGAGGTTTGGTCATGTTGGAGTAGGTGTGGATTTTGTTGGGAGGAAGTATGTCACTGTAGGGCAGGCTTTGAGGTCTTTTTTCTCAAGCTTCACCCAGGGTGACAGTCAGTCGACTTCCTGTAGCCTGGAAGATGTAATGTCCTCAGCTCCAGCACCACATCTGCCTGCACACTGCCATGCTCCCCATCCTGCTGTGGATGGACTGAATCTCTGAACCTGTAAGCCACCATCTCAATCTTAGTAAGACTTGCCATGGTTATGGTGTCTCTTCACAGCAATAAAAACCCAAACTAAGATACCACTACAAATCAAAAAGAGGATGTTTAGCAGGTAGCTCATGGATGCCCAAGTATTCATTTTAATGGTGGAGACAGGGACCTAGGATTCATGACGCCTGTGCTGGACCTTTCCCATTATTTCTGTTTCGGTAAAATGAACTAGTTAGCACTAACTGCCAACTTGACACAGTCTAGAATCACCTGGTGGGGGTGGGAAGGGTCTTAATTCAGTAAGTCTTTAGTAGGCTGGTCTGTAGGTGTGTCTATGGGGGATGGTCTTGACTGTTAACTGATGCAGAAGGGCCAAGCCCACTGTGGGCGGGCAGGTGGTCCTGGGCTTTATAAGAGAATGAGCTAAACATGAGTCTGAGGGTGAGTTGTGAAGCAGCATTCCTCCATGATTTCTGCTGTATTTCTTTGGTTGTGAGTTTCCTGGTTGGAGGTAAAGCTCAGTGGAGTGGCAAGCAGTCCTGCCTTCAAGTTACTGCCCCGAGTCCCTTTCTTACTTCCCTCAGTGATGGATTGTGACCTGAACGTGTCAGATGAGATAAACCCTTCCCTCCCCTAAGCTGCTTTTGGTCAGAGTGCATCATTACAGGACTCCCCTGGATGGAGTCTGTAGGCTCCTCGAGTTGTTGTAGAATCATCTTGCCTCTCCGTGAAGGCTGCCTACCTCATAGATGTTTCTTCTTTGTTGGTGACCATGAGGATTTGTTTGTATGGGGGCATCCCAGCTTGGTAGATGAAGCAAGTCCCAAAGTTGTGGCTGGTGAAGGAGAAATGGACAGCTGGGCTCACAGCACAGCCTAAGATGTTGCATACGAATGTTGGGCCATGGCTGATCTGCAAGGAGAGTTGGACCAGGGGACTGTAATTAAAAGCAGGAAGACAGGGCAATGCATCCACAGAGTAAGAAAGAAAGTGGCTGGTGCTTTACAAGTTACAGGCCTCGGGTGCTTCTCCAGAGAGTCTGCTTCAATAGGACTGAGTTTATTTGCTTAAGGTTAACTACTCTAACCAGAATCCACACTGGCTCTTGCTCTGTTCCTCCAGTGGTGGTTTAGCTTGAAGACAGAGTGGCTGGCAGAAATGGCTAGTTATCATACAGGGTGGGACTGTGGTTGCCAATAGGCCAAGCTGAAAGGCCTGATTTCTCACCTTCCCTTGTGCTTCTGTCATTGGGTAGTAAATAAAAGATAAAAGGAAAGCTGGGTGGTGATGGCACATGCCTTTAATCCTAGCACTTGGGATGCAGAGTGATCTCTGTGAGGTCAGCCTGGTCTACAGAGCTAGTTCCAGGATAGCCAAGGCTGCACAGAGAAACCCTGTCTCAAAATAACAACAACAACAACAAACAACAACAACAACAACAACAACATGAGTGGGGTCTCCTATCTTGAATAAATGGGCACTCTTTATTATGTATGTATGTATCTATAGCGTATGGATGTCTTATTTGCATATATGAATGTGTACCACATACAAGCAGAACCTGTGGAGGCTCTGAAACAGAGATTACAGTTTCCAGCTGTCATGTGGTTACTGGGAACCAAACCCAGGTCCTTAGGAAGAGCAGCCAGTACTCTTAAATACTGAGCCATCTCTCCAGCCTGTGGGAAAAGTCTTTTGCCTTCTTGGTCTCACTCTAGAATGCTAAAGGTAAGAGCTGATGGCCTCCTCAACAGTATCTCATCCCCAAGGTATGCATATGTCCGTGTGATGCATGGGCTGTCTTGATGCCAGGGAATATGCTGAAGCTTTTCAAAGCCCCCGGTAAACAGATACTCCTCTAACTTATCCCTGTGTTTGTCCCCAAGTGCAACTGCCACTTTAGGTTGTTACTGATTATTTTGGACAAATGTCCCATAAGAAAAAGGAAGGTATAAAATGGCCACGCTTTGATTCAGTTGAAATGAAACTAAGCCCTATGAATAGAGGTTCCCATAGAACTTCTGGATTGGGGACTGGTGAGATGGCTCATGGATAAAGGGCGTGCATACACATGAAAATAACGACATCTCTTTTATAGTGGTGACTCTGAGGCAGTCCTAACCCCCTCTTCCTTCTTCAGTGACTAAGATGTTCACTGCACGCTCATTGCAGAGCTCTTGACTTCTGACACTGCTGCAGAGAATAGGGGGATGGTGGGAGGTGGGAACAGGGCAAGCTGAAAGACTGCAGGCCTCTTGGTTTTTGCAGATCTGTATAATGCTTCTAGGATGGTCCATTTCTAGAGTTTTGGGAAAGTTGGTTATGCCAGTGTTGTCGCTGTTGTCAGAGTGCTTTTTCAGGTGTCCTTATCTGACACCACCATTCTTGGCTTTTCATTTAATCCCTTGTCTTGGAGAGTGTTGTGTATATACCTTCTCTGCCCTTTCCAGCTCTCCCACTTACTTTAATGTCTGAATAGTATCACAGTGTGTGGATGGTCTTTTGCTTTCCAGTTGACCCTACTGAGGCTTCTGCTCCATAGCTCGTGGGAACTGTCTCCAAAGCAATCACCTTACAGGCACTGTTGGAACTAAACGATTGGGGCAACACACCACAGATTCCTTTGCTGTTTGGAAAATGTTAAATGCTCTCACCTTGATTTTGAGCTCCAGGCCCTTCAAGACACACTTCTGATATGGTTGGAAAGACAGGCTGGCAGGTTCTGACTGCCCCACATCTACGCTACTGTCGGTGGGTGTGAAGTCCAAGTATTGCAACAGGGTTTTGGGCCCAGAGAGCTCTGCCTGGTAGCTGAAGTTGAACTTGCCAGTGTTGATGAAGTTGAATTCACACTGAACACATTCATTTAGCTCTACCTGAGAGACAGAAGGAGAACAGAACAGTGAATGACAAAAACCATCAATCCCTTGTCTAGGGAGAAATGTTTTTTGGGACATAAGGATGGAGAGTGATATTGATAAGCTGGGTGTTATTATCTGAGTGGAACTGGATATTCCACCAAGACCCACCAAATGTTGGGGTCCTCCTATATGTGGAGTATGAGTTGGTAATTTAATTCTTAGCTCTTTCTCAGTAGTGAAAGCCTTTCTTGTTTATTAAATGCAAGTGCTCATATTCCCCCTTGCTATGCCATATTCATCCTATAAAGAACAATAAAAACAGGAGGATGGAGAGATGGCTCAGAGGTTAAGAGCACTGGCTGTTCTTCCAGAGGTCCTGAGTTCAATCCTCAGCAACCAAATGGTAGCTCACAACCATCTATAATGAGATCCTGTGCTCTTTTCTGGCCTGCAGGCATACATGCATGCATAATAAATAATAAATAAATCTTTTTAAAAACAATAAAAACATGATAACTACATAATTCTGGGGATGGATTTGTTTGTCTGGTCTCTCTAGTATTTGAGACAGAAAGACTCAGCTTATGTTCTTCGTACCATGTCCCCTGGCTAAAGGTACAGAGATAGTGAGGCCCTTGTTACCCCTTACCTCATAGAAGTTGATGGTGTTGACCTGGTTGGACATCAAGAGGATGCTGGAGCCTGTCCTGTCCCTGCACTTGACCTCTGCATTCATAGTGTAGCCCTCGGCCTTGACATTGAGAGTCAGAGGGTGGGCTTTCTTTTTTACATTACAGATCAAATTAAAGTTCACATCTCCTTCTTGCTTTGGTGTGAAGAAAATATCAACTGGGAACCTGATAGGGAAACAGGATAGCAGATTAATGGACTAGGCCAGCCTAGGAAAATACACTCTGAGCAAAGGATACCAAAAACACCACTCCAAATTAAATGAATTTTAAAGATTTTCCAGGTAAAGCCAGGAATTACTTTGTGGATTCATACACACACACACACACACACTGGATTCATACACACACACACACACACACACACACACACACACACACACACAAAAAGCTACGGACATGAGAAAAACATTGAGATGAAGATTTAGAGTTAGGGCTGGCTCAGCAGTTAAGAGCACTGGCTACTCTTTCAGAGGGCCTGGGTTCAATTCCCAGCACTCATTTGGCAGCTCACAAACTGCCTGTAATTCCAGTCCTAGGAATCTGATGCCCTCTTCTGGCCTCATCAGCATTTCACACATATGGTGAACAGACAACATGTAGGCAAACTACCCATACACACATACAATATTTAGAATTCTTTTTGCCCTATAACTTATTAAGAAAATGGACACTGGGGAGTCAGGCAGGATAGAGATGAAATTGCATATTGAAAATCTTAGAGATGGGAGAAGTTTTACTTCTTATTCCTCTAGGACTTACGTTTTGGTGTGTGTGTGTGCATGCATGCATACGTCAACAGAATGTTTATGGAAGGAGGTCGGAGGACAGCATGTTGGAGTCAGTGTTCTCCTTCCACCCTGTGGGTTCTGGGGATTGAACGCAGGTTGTCAGGGCTTGGTGGCAAGGGCCTTTACCATTAAGTCATCTTGATGGCCCAGAAAAGACTTTTATAAATCGCAGGCCTGGGACCCTGCTGTACATCCCCCAAGCACTTCACTTTTTCCTTACCTGGACAGTGGTGGGATCCAGCCTTCCATGGGACATATAATCAGGCTGTTGTTGAATCCTTCAGAGAAACGGGAATTATCCTGGAAGGCAAAATTGAACCCATGCTCTTCCTTGTTGATGATCTTCACTGTCTCTCGGGCTTCTCTGCCTGGGGAGGAAACACTAGCCCTCAGCAAAGGTGTCTTGACTGGTCAATGAGATAGCAGATAATGCCCCACATATAAGAAAGAGGAAGGCTTCACAGAGCAGTCTCAGCACCTCAAATTCCTTAACCATGGACCGCCTCACTTCCTTCCTCCTATAGGGGATTCCTTCTGGAATGTCTCTCCTTTAATTGACTGCCCTTTCTAGAAGGCAGATTCTCTGACCTGGCCACAGCGCTGTTGGGACTCTGCTGACACTGTTTTCTTCCCTTGCTCCTTCAGTCAGGAGTTGTAATGTCTTCTTGGGTCTGTAATGGGGAGTGCCCCCTCATTCCCTTTGATGGCCCACATCTCCATAACCCTGTGTTGAGTTCTTTTGAATTTGAAATTGGATGGCCCAGGGCTTTCCTGTGCAGAGGCCTGACTCATTATTTTGTTTTCTCTTTGGTTAATTTTAAAACATTTATTTTCCAACAGAACTTTAGGATTCATCTTATCCAATTCTCTTTCCCCCTCAATCCTTTAGAGATTGAGGCCATCAGATTTTGTGAATAACTTACATTAACATAAATGTGAACCAAATATTACTTGGGACATATTTATCCTAATGTAACATCAAGTCTATCTGAAATTAAAATTAACTGTGAACCTTGTGCAACCCTAGCTGGGATTCTATTTGAAATTTGATTAAATTTGCACTTAAATTTGGATGAACCAACAAAATATTTATTTCTTGGTTGGAAGCATTTAAACATGTCTTAACTCTTGGCATATTGGTCTTGGGAATTGAATTTATCTTTGGATATTGTACACTTACTAAGCAGTAAATAGAGTTTTTATTTTTGGTTTTGCTTCTAGGTATTTATAGCAAAAAGGGATGAAATTTTTGATTTTTTTTCCACATTTGTCTCACTTACTTTACCTGATTACCTTGAGTCTACTAGTTTCTGTCTCTCGACTCTTAAGGCTTTTTGTGTACAAAGTGATCAGCGACAGCAACTTAGATTACTATTTTTTTCTTTCTCCCTTAAAGTAAAAAACCATTATACTTACTTTTAGATTTTTCATATTTGTTAAAATCTCTAAGAAAATGTTCTGTGATAGAGGTGCTGGTAAGTACTCTTGCCTAACTCATTTTAATTCAAGTAGTTTCATTGGCTTACTTCAGGACACTATTTGCTCATTTCTTGCTATAGGTTCATATTTTTTTTATGCTTTCCCTCCAACTCTCATTTTATTAGGGAGGAAGTAGTGATGACTTTAGCAATGACTTTAATACATTAACATGATCACATAGTTCATCATCACTGATATAACAATTATACTGAAAACTACATCACTGCATTCTTGGGTTAACCTTGTCACACTGTTTGGCTTACTATCAAGAATATTGTTGTCTAAATAAACACCTAATGAATCACTTCAGAATCCTTTGGCCTTAGCTGTGTTAATACCATAATGCTCACAGCCGTATGAAAGATGGATAGAGTTATAAGGTGTCTGATGGTTGTTTCCTTTACATCACAGGTCTCTGCTGGAAAGTTACCTTCTCAGTGTCTGCTACATTCCTAGTCTTTACACCCTGCTGCACTCTTTCTTGTTATCAACTTCGGACTTACTGTGCATTTTACTTGGTTTTGTTAGTTTCTTTCCAATGATTAGAATAAATCTGAGGATTTTGTGCTTTAAATTAATGAATTCCCATCCCACAGAGGAGTATTTGGGCCAATCTGGTATCTCCCCCCACACTCTGTACCGGAGATTGAACCAGGGCTTTGAACATGCTTTCCAAACACTCCACCACGATGACATACCTCCCTCCAGCCCATCAGTAACACTCTCTGAACCCAATGAATGCAAGAAAAGAAGGTAGAGGAATCTGAACACCGTGGAACAGACCAAGCACCAATCAAACACAGCACACAGCATGGATGTAGAGAGACATACACAAAACACAGAGCTCCGAAGATGAAGAGTCAGTGCAGGTCCTACAGGAACCTGCCCAGGAGACTCTATAAAAAAACCTCCCAGGTATTCTCAAGGTGTTAGGGTGTGGCTGCCTAGGATGGTTGATGGGAATGAGATTGAGAGGAAACTGTCACATGACTCTCTGATAAGTTACAGAGGCTTTCTGACATTCTGGTCTGCTCCTGGAGCCCTTGATGACATAAAGTCATGCCAACTCAAAAATGAAAAGCTGACCAGGCCACCTTACCAATAAGGAGAGAGCTGAAGTTGAGATGTGACTTGTCAAGAGAGATGAGGGGGTCTGTGGTTTTTCCCACCAGCAGGAAGGGGATTGAGATATTGTGCTCTGGGATAGAGAAAGTCCAGAATGCTTCTGTGATGTCCAGGTGAGCAGGCAGGAACTGGAACACAATCTAAGAGGACAATTCAGAAAACAAAAGTGAGAGGCACATCTCCCTTTTCCCTTGGGAGACCTACTATGAGGACCATAAGAGGCGCCATTCTCCTAGGTTATCATTACCATCTAAAGTAGGTATGGCTGTATCAGCAATGTTAAACAGTTTGCTTCTGCTGATTATACTGTTGCACAGCTGTGCCATTCATTCTTTGAATGACACATAGTTGTAGCTCAGTGGACCAAACTGGCATCTATACCAAAGAAAGACAACCCACTTATCTGTCAACAGTCTGGCATACAGCCCAATTCAAAAACTATTAGCAGTGCAACAAGATTTCTCCCCCACCCCGTCTCTCTCCTGTTTGCCTGTCTGCCTGACTTTTTGTCTCTGAAATTCAGAAAAATATAATGAGCTACTGGGCTGGTTGGCAGTGGCACTTATGGGGATGGGTTCCATGAGGGTTGGTTGGGCCATGGCATGCCACAATCTGTTTGCTGAGTGACAGTACAAAGGAGCAAAAACATAACTAATGAGGATGGAAGAAACTGGCTGGCAGAGAGGAAATGGAGCAGATTGCTAGGAACAAGCAAAGGACTTTAAAGGAAAGTCTATTCTCAAAAAGCTACCACAGGTGCTTCCCCCTGGGCTAACCCAAGTGAGTTTCTTTGTACTTGGTTGATCAGGGTTGGATGGAAGAACAACAGTATTTGGCAAGGCCCATGCCAATGACAAGACAATGCAGGCAAGATGTTCTGGAGATATGTCACCTCAATGACACTACTGTCACTCAAACCAGCACAGTCTTGGATGACAGATTCTGCAGCTTACCTCTCTAGGAATTGGGCAGGGTGTTTGTTACATTTCTGGACTGTGGAGGAGGGATGCATCCAAACAGGACCATGGTAGACCTATCTCCTGGATCCTATGTGGAACTAGATGGCTTTGGGCACTGTTAATATACAGAAGCCAAGTAGAGAGTCTACAAATATGCTTCATTTGTTTGGGGAAGGGTTAAAAATAATGAGCTCACTACTAATACATAGGATAGAGAAATTCACATGGAAATACAGAAATTTGGCATTTCCAGGAAAGTCTAGGAGAACAGGCCACCCTGGGTGTATTTGTCTGTGTGGTGATCATCTACCAGAGAAGATGAACGGCCAGTGGGTCTTGGTGTCAGCACTGCTTATCACTCTCCCCTTGGCTTATTTTTTTTTTTTAATTTGGTGACCTTATGGAAAGCATTAAATGTTTTTTTAAAAAAGATTTTGTTTTTAATTATATATATGTATATATATATATATGTGTGTGTGTGTGTGTGTGTGTGTGTCTGTGTTTGGGTATGTGCATATGAGCAGAGTCCAGAGGCCCGAAGTGACAGATCCCTTTGGAGCTGGAGTTATAAGCCTGTTATGGGTGCTAGGAACTGAACTTGGATTCTTTGCAAGGGCAGAAAGCATTCTTAACTGTTGTCTCTCTAGCATCAACACCAGCATTTTAATTTATTCTTACTTTCTCTCTCTCTCTCTCTCTGTGTGTGTGTGTGTGTGTGTGTGTGTGTGTGTGTGTTTTGGCATACATGTAGAGGTCAGAGGACAGCTTTTGGGAGTTGGCTTTCTCCATTCATCATGTGGGTCTCAAGGTGGCAGCAATCACATCTCCCTGCTGAGATATCTCATCTGCTTCCTGAAGGTATTTGAATTTGTAATTTCCATTTCATGGATTTATTGCTATGCACAAGAGCCTCTGTAGAACTTACTGGCCATGGAGCCTACATGTATGTTTTGACGGTCAAGTTCACACACACATCTGACCACCTGCCCTATATTAGAGTGGAGATATTTAGAACTAAGCCACAAGTTAGGACTCTGTTCTTACTTTTTGCCTTTTTCCTTGGCAAAGTAAAAACATGTCCCTTTGCTGCTGTTAATCTTTCAGATACAGATGGTTTATAATGCTCTCACACCACGAGCCCAGGAATCCCCAGATATCTTTGTCTGGTTCCCCTTTGCTCCTTTAATATTCTCATAAAATCCCTGCAAACACTAGGGGTTTATTCACAGCCATCCAAGAGAGCACAGATCTATCTTGCTCACTGTGAACACTTGTTGATCAATGGTTCTCATAAATGCTATTCTCTCTTTACATACTTGCCATGCAGAAGTGGCCAGAAATACAGGGTTCCCAGCCATACACACCTCAGCTTTCTTTTCAGGATGGATGACACCCTTTTCTGTGAAGCACATGAAGGCTGGAGGGTTCTGGAGGCTTTCTGTTTCTTCAGAGGTCCAGCAGAAAGAGTAGGTGCTATTGGTTGGATTCAGGATGGTAAAGGTCCTGGCCAAAGGGGAAAAATTGACAGTAGAAAGTGAGGGAAGGTGTTAAAAAATTCAAGAAAATTTAGGTAGACTCCAGAACTGTCACAGTTTCCTCCTGGGAACCAGAAATGATCTGAGAACTTCATTACTGTTGAAAAAATGCCATCTCCCCCTAGGATCTAAAGGACTTTGGAGTGATAATGCTCCCAAGGCCATATGTGTCAAGTCAAGGTCAGGATGAGGGAATATTCTCTCTCCTCTCTCTCTCTCTCTCTCTCTCTCACACACACACACAACTCCCCCTCTGTCAAAATTATGGACACAGAATCCAGCTTCATAAATGTACCAGTTCTCTGCTGTTAAATGTCTAGAGCAACCCCCAGGACTTCAAAACTGTTTCTAGGTATCAGTACAGCTGCTTTCTCTGAATGCTGTCTCTGAATTCTTTAGAAGGACTGACTGGCATGAATTCAATCAATGCAAACCCACATGACTCACCGGATGTTCTTTCCTCCTATACCCACACTGGTGAACTCGATCACTCGGGTGTTTGGATCAAGAGGCCCAGAGCCTGGTCCTCGGAGCTCTGGGTTGCGCCGATGGCCACTGATGTAGTCTGATTCCTTCAGATCAAAATGGCAGAATGGCAGGACACTTCGCCCTTTCGTTAACAAAATAGGGCCTTGCTCTCCTGATGGCAGGTTGGGAATTCTAAAATGACAAGGTTATTTTAATTTTGATTTTATATTCTGATGTTATATTCTTTCTTAACTGGTTGTAAATGAATATTTTGTATACCAGAGTGAGTTTGTCTTGATCAGCTATCATATTGTATCTTGACTGACAATTCTACATAGTATGCACTCATTAACTAGTTGCTAAATGGATGAGTGGGTTGAGTATAAGGATGCTGAAATGGGGTCCCTCTGTGTACTTACATGTGGCTCCAAGTTTTTTCCTCTTATCTGTGTTACTTGTAAAAGGAGTACTTACCCTCTCGGTCCATTCCTAGGCACCCAAGAGGTTACAGAGAAGGACTTGGAAATCCTAAAAATATTATTGTAAAGATCTTTGTAGATTGAGGAGAACATGTGGGACCAGGAAGATTGAGTCAGGGGACAAATAGATTAGAGCAAAGAAAGAGATATCATAATAGGTGTGAAGAGAAAACTGACTCTAGAGAAATGTTCAGAGACCTACAAGGATGACCCCAACTAACAATCTGAGCAACAGTGGAGAGGCTACCTTAAATGCCCTTCCCTGATAATGAGATTGATAACTACCTTTATATAGTAGCTGTTGGAAATAGAAGACACTCATAGCTAAACACTGAGCCAAACTCCTGGAATCCAGTTGCAGAGAGGGAGGAGTGATGAGCAAAGGGGTCAAGACCAGGCTACAGAAACCCACAGAGATAACTGACCTGAACAAGGGGGAGCGCATGGACCCCCCCAGACTGATAGTTGGGAAGCCAGCACTGTACTGACTCAGAACCCCCTGAACATGGGTCTCAGTTAGAAGGCCTGGGCAGTCTAAGGGGCCTATGACAGTGGAACCAGGATGTATCCCTGGTGTACGAAAGGACTTTGGGAGCACATTCCCCATGGAGTGATATTCTCTTAACCTAGAGACAGGAGGGAGGGCCTAGACCCTACTCCAAATGACTTGACAGATTTTGATGATCCCTCCTGGAAGGCTTCATCTTTCCTGTGAAGTGGGTGGGAAATGGGACAGGAGGGGGAAGTCGGGGGCATGGGAGGGAGGGAGAGGGAACTGGGATCAATATGTAAAATAAGAAAAAATAATCAATATATAAAAAAAAAACACTAACTCATTCTTAACACACACACACAAGATCCTTGTAGATTGTGTTACATGTGAATGAATTCAGCCCCAGGGCTGAGCTGAGGTGGCCCTAGTGTGGCACAGGTCTCTGTGGTGAGAGAGTAGGGGCTCAGGGAAACTCTGACAGCTCATGTAGGTCTCCATCACCCCAGGCCAAGGCTTACCAAAGAATCCCTCTTTGGAATATTTCCTAGATGAAGGTACCACATCTGCTACTTTGACTGATGTATGTATTTGCTTATTTTTTCTCCCACTGGACACCAAACTAGAGCAGGTACACCAAGCCCATATCCCTTTCTATTTTTGTTTATTGTGCTTATTGTGGGCTGGCATTGCCCCAAGTTCTTTTTCTTAAATTAGTTCACTTAGTATTCCAAATAATTCTACATTATAAGGATTGTTGCTCACAATTGTATATGAGACAATGGGATCTCAGGGAACATAGAAGGAAACTTTCCTAAAGGGTAGAAGCTGCCTGGTTGCAAATTACTCTTATTTAGTAGAGTCCCTTATGTGGCCAGAAAGGGGGAGGTAGGTAGGTAGAAGTGATGTGCAAATTGATGGGCAGGGCTTAGACAACATTCTCTTTGTTCTCTAAAGGCTGGCCCTTTAGACTTCTGGGCTCTGAGGTGTTTAGGGTGGGAGAGAAGGACAGTGGTGGCGTGGAAGAGGAGAGTAAGAGCTGGAGGCTGGAGAACACATTTCCTTACTGGCAGTACAGGGTGCTCTCAAACTCTCCAATGTCCATCGGGGAGAACTTCACTTTGAGCTTCTGAGTCTTCCCTACAGGCACGATGCCTGAGGAGGGCTCCACTGAGAAGGGTGATGCAGAGCCTTCTGTCCAGTGGTCCAAGGCGCTGTCCAGGGTGCTGCCTGTACCCTGACTAAGCTGATCTTTTAGATTGCAACCTGAGGATGGAGAAAAGGTGATACTCTGCAGTGGCAAATGGGAGGCAGCCCACTCACAAGTCCTTAGGGACCTTCTGTGATATCTATGAACCCATCTCTTAACAGCAGGTCTATTTAACCCTGAAGTCAGGTAGAAAAGGATCAACTCATATTTCACAGGTGACCTGTGAAAAGCACAGCTATTAATTTTATGATGTTTTTAGATTTTTTTTTCATTTTAGCTCAGAGAGGATAGGTCAAGGAAGGGTTTGTGAATCTTCTGCACTGGGGGAATGGACTATGAATAGAATTTGTGGAGAACCATTGGTCTAACACAGGGATTTACAAAGTGGGAGTCCATGGATAAGGGTCCATTCAAATAGTCTGTTATTTTGATCCCTACAATTGAAATAATGATGAACACTTTATTTACCTACCAGATGCTGGGCCCTTTGCTAGACCTTTCTTATGTACAAGCTATACACTTTGGCATAGACGTATATATATATATATATATATATATATATATATATATATAGTAGTTTTCACTGTTTTTTCTTTAAAAAAAAGAATTTATTTTTATGTGTATGAGTGCTTTTTCCACATGTGTCAATGTGCACTACACAGGTGCCACAGGGATCAGAAGAGGTTGTCAGAGTCCCTACAACTGGAGCAACAGTTATAAGTCACCATGTGGGTGCTGGGAACTGAGCCTGAGTCCCCTGTAAGAAGCAGTCAGTGCTCTTAAAAGCTGGGGCATCACCATCCCTGTGCTGGTTCTTAAGTTGTCTGCAATCTTTTAGGTTGAGAACCAGAAGACAAAATTACTAGTATCAAGTGACAAGAGCCATCATTTTGGTGGGACTGCAGAAGGCCTGGGCAAGGAATCCGGGAGGGGAAGAGGTCAAGCTATTCATCTTTCAGGTCCATATGGTTTTGTAAACCCCACATAGCCCATACCCTTCCATTTTCTTAGCCACCCAGGAGGCCCTGTGAGCAGTGCTGGCCTTATAGGAATGGGTGACTAGGGTCAGGTCCTGGGGTTCATTTGGCATTGAGTTTACCTTGATTTTCTGGCATGGCAAAACTGACTGCCTTGGAGGAGTCTTCCAAGGTCCAGTTGAATTCTAACAGCACATGTCCTGTGTTAACGAGGTCAAACCTGTGGGTGGATCAGGGAAGATTTCAGAATGTGTTGTCCATATTTTTGCCCCACCTGAATGCCAGCTGTACTGTTTAGTCACTCCATTTCTTAAGTGTCTTTAAAAATCACTGAATTATATTCTTTTGTTCACATACATAAGTATGTCACAGTTTCTTTATTCATTCCCTTGACAGTCAACACCCAGGCTGACCCTCTATCTTGGCTACTAAGAAGAGTCCACATGGGAATGCAAACATCTCTTTGGCATGTGGATTGTACTTCCTTTGGATATATACCCAGTAATGAGCTAGCTGGGTAACATAGAAGGTCTACTTTTAGTTTTATTTTGAAGAACCTCTTTACTGTTCTTTATAAGTCTGTTCTTTTCAGCAAAATGGATGAGCCTAGAAGACATCATACTGAACAAAACAGACATAGAAAGACACACAGCATGCATTTCTTCTCATATGTGGAAGTTCATAATTTAATCTCAAAGTATAAGAGTGTAGCATAATGATTACTGGAAGCTGGGACAGGTCAGAGGGAAGGCATGGATAAAGAAGTTAGATGATAGGTATCAAAATGCATGCAGTGGGAACAGTAAGTCAGTGTGCTATAGTTTATAAAAGCCTACCATATATTTTACAAGGAACTAGAGGAGAGGAGTCTGAAGGTCCTGCCTCCAGATAAATGTTAAGGGATGGAAATGCTAATCATTTTGATCCAACCATTACACATTACATACTTGTATTGTGATAGCACACTCTGCCCTGTAAATATGTACCATTGTTACATGTTAGTTCCCTCCCCCCCCAAAAAAAACAAAAACCAAATATAGAAGGATTAAAAACAAATGCAGTGACATATAGTGAACACCTTTAATCCCAGTACTGGAGGGGCAGAGGCAGGTTGTTGTCTGTGAGTTTGAGGCCAGCCTGGTCTACATAGTGAGTGCCAGTTCATGCAGGGATGCTTAGTGAAACCCTGTCTCAAAAAACACATTTTGAAATTGAGTCTTGTTATTATGTAGGCTATTATGGATTGGAGCTCAAGATTTTTCTGGTCTTAGCCTCCTACAGAATACATTACTATGTCCGGCTGAAAACTTTTTAAAAAACAATTTTAAAGAAATTTCATCAGAACTAACACATTTATTGAACTTCCTTTTTAAAAGATGCAAACTATGTATGTAAAGATATAAAGAGTTTAAAAATGCAACTGTTTAGCCCTTAGTGGTTCAAAGGCTTTCAATGACTCACTCAAACACTCGGGTCTGGTAAACCAGTGTCTCCTTAAAGAACACATCATGTGTATTGCACTGATATGAAGAGAAGTCCACGTTGGCACTGATCTGGATCCGCAGCTCTCGGTAATTTTCTTCTAGTATTGAGTGGGCTGGCTCAGGGTCTGTCTCTATCACCTGGAACAAAGGTAGCCATGTCCTCAGCACTGCAAAGCCAGTAGCCCACAGGAACGCCGGGAACAGCACATTACTTTAATCTGTCATGAAAATGAACACGAACCCACAGAGGCAGCTCCGGGACACATGACTGGCAAACCTCCAATAGCTCAGAATGAAAAAGAATGACTGAATAGCAGGTAATTACTGAGAGGATTGGGACCACTCTGGCATGAATTTGAATCAGATGGACTCTAAAGCAGATAGAGGAACTGGGTGTGGTCATACATGCCTTTAAACCTAGCACTCAGGAGGCAGAGGCAGGTAGATCTTTGTGAGTTTGAGTCCAGCCTGGTCTATTCAGTGAGCTCTGGGCTAGCCAGAGCTATGTAGAAAGACCTTGTCTCAGAAACAAAAACAAGAACAAAAACAAAAGATAGAGAAAAGAGAATCACAGAGGAAAGAACAGGTTTTAATTAAACAGAAAACAAATTGCAAATGGAGAGGGCTAACAGAATAGTTTAGTTGTGAAAAGATTTTAAAACTTTTGATGAGGTAGATTAAGTAAAGTGCAGATAAGAATCACTAGTTAAAGGAAGGTATCACCAGCAATCCTATAGATCTAAAAATATATAGATGAGTTTTTAAAAATATACATAAAATTTGGAGGGAAAATAATTTAATAAAATTCACTCAAGAACAAATTAAAAAAACATAAAAATAATTAATTAAATAATAAACAAATCTTAAAAAAATTGAACAAAAATGTTAAAGAAAACAATGGAAAAACTTCATTACTATTAAATGACTGAATAGTTGCAAGTCTTAGAGAGATCTAGAAAATATAGAAACACCTTGTTAATAGGAAAGACAAGCTAATATCATAAAATTGTCAATTGTTCCCCAAATGACCTAGAACTGCAATTTAACTCCAAATTTTCATTGCAGATTTTCAGAATACTTGGCAAATGGATTCAGAAATTATACATTATAAAAAAGAATCAAGAATGACCAAAACATTTAGGACCAAATAATACAGATCAGGAACTTTACTCCAGTCTTCAAGGTTGATTATGAAACTATAAAAATTAAGCTTATGCAAAACTAGCTCTGGGATGGGCACACTGACAACAGAATGGAATAGAGGACAGAAATGACCTAGGCACATATAAACTAAGCTAGGACAGAGTCCCATCAGATCACTAGGGAGCAGAAGGGCTGACCAAACTTGGCAAGGCAGTTGTCTCAATGAAAGAAACTGGAGCCTTGTTTCACATCAGACAGCATTTCCACATGCATGAAAGGTGTAAGTACCAAAAGCAAACTTCAGACTTAGAAATATGTAGAGAGGTGAATATATTTTGGAGGAGGTGAGGGCTTTAAAAGTAAGATACAAAAGGAATAAATGCAACACAAAAGAAACTGATAACTTTGACCACTTTAAAATTAAGGATATATTCCATACTGGAGAATTGGCTCTTCCAGAGGACCCAGGTTCCATTCACATGGCAGTCCAGCTCCTCATAACTGCCTGTAACTCTAGCTCCATGGGATCTGATGCCCTCTTCAGACCCCAGGGCGCTTGCATTCATATGTACATACCCTGACCCCCACATGCACATACATGAAAATGAAATCAGATCTTAAAAAAACATAAAGTAAAAAAGTTAAGTTACAATTGCTTTGAGAGTATGTGTGGACATATAACACAATGGAAATTTTGAAGATAAAATAACTTAAAGGATGAGCATTGTAACCAAAAAGTAGGCAAAAGGCGCGCGCGCACTCACACACACACACCCCCCAACCATTTAAGAGGTAGTCTGCATGGTCAATAATTATATGAAGAGCTATCCAACCTCATTAGTGGTTAGGAAAACATAAAGTTCATAACCAGATAAATTCCCAATTGTCCAAATGATAAGAGACAAAACGCCTTGCCTAACAGTCACAAGGCTGTGGGTTCACCTCCAGTATATCACAAACAAGCAAACCTCCCAAATGTCCAACAAAGTGAAATGTTGGAAAGGAGGCTCACAAAGCTCCTTTGCTGTAAGAGTAGAAATCGGCATAGTGAGTTTGGAAAGCACCTGGGTGGGCATCAGCTTGGAAAGATTGAGCATTCACATGCCTCCTGACTCAGTGACTCCACTTTAAACATGGATGCCAAAGTGTACAGACATGCTACCCATAAGAGGAAACTTGACCTAATTTTCAGAGAAAGAGCTAGAAGACTGGAATGGATACAACACTAAAGAGGATATGCTACAGCCCCAAGTAACTTTGATTACATAAAATAACTCTTAAAAAACAGAGTTAAAAACCCCAGCTACACTTCAGTCCTTTCAGAGCACTCAGGTCAACAAACTACCCAACAAGGCTTGGACAGTGATTGCCTCAAGGACAGGGACAAAGTGGGGGGATGGCCATGGTATTCAGGACCTCGTTCCCTTGTTAGGCATGGGCTAACTCATTGTACAATTCAAAGAAAGATGTCGAGGGATAAGTGCAAGGGGCATGTGTGGACCAAAGATGAAATCCCGCCATGAACTGAGTGTTCTAACTACACCTCATGGAAACTGGAAACAACGACTGGCAATGGCATTTTTTTTGAAGAAAAAGCTGAGAGGACTGAAGCTAAACCGTCAACTAAGACAGTGTGTCCAGTGAGTAAGGGCGCTGGGATTGGAAATTCAGTTTGCCATTTTTGAAACTAAAGTCAGATGCAAACCTTTTCTATTGTCCACAATGGAACACTGAAATTTAGAGCAGTAGGCATCTGAGCATGGTGGGCTGGGCTAGATGTGTGCTTCATGTCCCCCGAATACTCACTTTTCGTTTTGTAGTCAAGTTCCCAGGTGTGCTTCGGGGAGCATCCACCCACTTGACTGTGCGCATGCGGTCATCCCAGTCAGGGACCTGGTCTGCAGGGAGCTGGAAATACGATCTTGGACAGCAAGCACTTGACAGTCATTTTCTTCAGGCTGATGGGCACCTCCGACTTCAAGGTCACCACCACATCCTTGGAACAGCCAGGGTGAAGATGGCCTACCTAGGGAAAAGCCTGGTATTGGTATGTTGGGGGACTTAGTCTTTGGGGGACATTTCTTTGATGCCTGGTGGTGATTTGAAATATATCATTCAGGCCTATACAGATAGATTGACTTAAGTACACACAAGATTCTTTAAAATGTCATCACAAAGTGATGGATGCCATGGATCCCAGCACTTGGAAGGGTGAGTCAGGTTTGCCATGAGGCCAGCTTGCACTGTGTAATGTTTCAAGCAAGTCTGGGTTACAGAGTGAGATATCCCCTCAAAACAAACAAGCACACAAACATCATAACAATAATATTAATAGTCACCAATCTGTTACTTGCCTCATGCACTGTTCTAAGTTCTTGATACTCACTATGATTCATACAAATTGGTGGATCAATACAGTATATTAGTTTTTAGAAAGTTATCTAATGACCCTTGGCCTCCCCAAGATCTCTCCAGGGTACCTGGAGACAAAATAATACCGAGATGCTACCTGATTCTTTTACTCTCCTTTTCTTATGAGTGTGCAATGGAACTTACTTAAAGTTAAAGATGATGGTGCATAGTCAGATTGGAGTGGAAAGAGTAGATGGCAGAACCCATGCAACTCTTAGTAAGTTAGATATTAAAGAAATATATAAAGACATAAAATGACTGAGTGTGGTGATGTAAATTATAACACAAACATTCAGGAGCCTGAGATAGGGGAGGAAGAAGGTCAAGGGTAGCCCAGGTTACACAGAAGACCTGTCTTAATGAGAATAATGGAGGATTCTACCCTTATCACATATAGTTTTGAAAATATAGTTTTTAAAATAAAATGTGGTACTTGAATTAAAATGTAGTTGATTTATTGCACTTTAAAACAAATACGTTTAAAAATATTCTTAATTTTGGGGGCTGGGGAGATGGCTCAGTGGTTAAGAGCACTGGTTGTTTTTCTAGAAGAGAATCCAGGTTTGTTCTAAACACGTGCACGGCAGCTTACAACCGTCTGTAACTCCACTTCCAGGGGTCTGATGTGCTTTTCTGATCTCTGTGGGTACCAGGCATACATGTGGTGCACAGACATACATGCAGGCAAAATGCCCATATACATACAAATAATAAAAAAAGAAATCTTGAAAACATTCTTAGTTTTACTTTCTAAAAGGTTAAATATCAATAATTATTATTCACATGGACAAAAGTTCTTTGAGGGTTCTTAATACTGTTTAAGAGTATGGAGGAGTCCTGGGATGAAAAGGCTTTAAACTGCTCAAATGCTCTGGTTTGTAGAATAAAATGATTTGTGATTATCATAGACAAGACATACGTACATATATCACCAACATGCACACCATGCACATGACAGTCCTCAGACAGGGAAGACATTCTCCTGCCTCTGAACAGTGAAGGCTTATGAAAGCTTTGAATTGCTCAAGAGACAGACATGTGTGCCTATGTGCACATATAGGTGTGCACAATGTGAGTGAATTTCTGGGAGCCTAGCTCTGTCTTTGACAACTTAGATTATCCTGTGACATCCATTATGCTCTCTCAGTTTCCTTATAGGTCAAACATTGATAATGAAGATTAAATGGATTTGGCAAGGCTTTGGAACAGGATATGGCATATAGTGTATAGTTAGTTTTCTGCAGCTACTCCTCAGGGGTAGATTTAGACCAAGATGGTGTTGGAATGTATCAAGAGCCTAGGCTGGCCTGGAACTCACTATGTAGCTCAGGCTGGTCTTGAACCTGTGGGAGTGTTTCTGCCTGAGCACCTGTTAGGATTGCAGGTATGCAGCATCATTATTGGCTTGTTGAGTCACTTCCGAAGGCCATGCTCTGAAGAACACATGCACAGAGGGACACACAGGTCTACACTCTGGAATGGGAAGCTAGGGTCTGTAGTCATTCATCCAGGCCCTCAGAGAATGCCTCCAGTTCTTCCCCACTGCAGGATTTGTTAATCTCCTCTTAGACCATGGGGCCCTGAGCAGTGCCTGTAAGCACTGGGTCTGAGTATGGCATGGCTACTGGGCACTTTCTTAATTCAAGATGCATGTATCCAAGTCCATGTATCCACAGGGATGGCTTAGGCCTGAGGGAGTCTGGAACTGTGAGTGACTTACCTGTGGGGAGAAAGACAGTGTAGCCAAAAGGGGCCACTCGAACCGAATCACATTCACTTGGCTGTGATTGGTGATGGTGAAGCTCACATTGTAGTTGTTTCCAATGTGGCAGTACCCAAACTGGATGTGATCCAACAGGGCAGCTGGGGGTCAAAGCAGATGGCTGGTGAGTCCTCCCTGACCTCTTTTAAGAGCCTGCATTCACAGTTTACTTTTTTTCTCCTGGAATGGTTATATATGAAAAAACCTTGGATCCCTGGATAGAGAAATCTGCCTCCCAGAGATCCACCCACCCACCCACCCACCCACCCACCCACCCATCCATCCATCCATCCATCCATCCATCCATCCATTCATCTAACCATCCACCCTCCATAAGTTCTACCTATCTACCTTGATTCTTCTATTTATTCAAGAGAAAATAAAGGACATAATGTCATTTGTTTGGTGAAAAAATATAACAAAATGTTATAATGCCAGTTAAAATAGAATTTTCTCAGTTAAATTTGAATTAGTGATAATGAGTAATTCTTCATGATAAACGTCCTATGCAATGCTTTGGGGAAGTACATATACTAAGTTATTGATTATTTGGAACTTAATTTTCTTTGGAATACCTGTGTTCAGGTTTGCTAAACCTGAAAATCCCATAATAGGTATCGAATCAGATCTCTAAACTTGGATGACTGCTAGGTCTTGTTTGACCCCTGACTAGAGTGATGCTGTTGCATAGCTTCAAACAGGTGTGAAACACATTATGGAAAGAGTGTTGATTTCAGACCTCGTTTATACATTTCAGGGCTATAATTAAGCTCCTGCAGATATTTTGAAGATGAGTTGAAAATTCACTTTAAAGCAATCAGTCATGCTGTTAGAGAGTTTAACAAATGCCCTTTGCTAATAATTGTAATGTGAAATGTTTCCTTCCCAGTCTGGTCCCTAAGTGGAAGGGTCAGTAGTTTAGAGGCCTTAGAGAGGCATTTCTTACGCTTTAACACACACATGATCAGTCAGGGGTTGGGTTGGAATGTGGATTATGATCCTGAAGGGCAGGGCAGGGCAGGTCTGAAATTCCCATTTCTGACAAGATCCTGGGAGATGTGAAGCTGCAGGCTGCTGGCCTGCTAATTGAGCAGCTCGGCCATGAAGATGAGGGCACAAACCCATCCCATCTCTAATGAGACAAGCCCACCATTTCAGTTAGAAAACACACATTTTGGATGAAATTCCCAATGCCAACACAAGCCAGATACAAAACAGATCCAGGGAAACTGCACGGATGCATGCATTTGCTAAAGAGCTGAACAGGAATACCAGCATCAAATTGTAAGCCTAATAAAGGCAAATACTTCCTTATTAAACTGCAAGTCTAAGGATCAGTGTCATGCCTGGTACTTGCACTTGGTGCTGAACACATGCATAAGTGAACGATAAAAGAGTGATGGAGCCCAGCATGGTAGAGCTCATACCGATAAAGAGACTCGGTCCCAAAGTCTCAGGAGGCTATGCCTGTTTTTTAAACTTCACTGTGACTTATAATGACTGGACTCAACAGTACGCTTCTCCCACCTGCCACCAAGTCCTCCATGGCACTTTCCTCAGCGATCTCTATGACCTCAGACATATCTGAGCCCTCCTGGCTGGTGAAACCCATGAGCCCATGGATGTTGTCCAAGGTGATGTCATCCTCATAGCTTTCTCCCACCAGGTGGATCAGGGTCTCCTCATATTGGTTGTTGATCACTGACAAGTGGATGGACCCCGTCATTCTCCCAATCTTCTTGGAGTGGAAAAAGACATCAAATTCGGCTGTGTCTCCAGGAGAAACAACCAGGGAGGCTGTGTGGGCTTTTTTGACTGTAAACCGAAGGCAGAGGTTGCAATTCAGAATCAGTTTAGTCGGGAGGCAGAGGCAGGTGAATCTCTGTGAGTTTGAGGCCAGCCTGATCTACAGAGCGAGTTCCAGGGTAGCTTCCAAAGCCACAGAGAAACCCTGTCTCAAAAAACAAAAACCAAACCAAACCAAAACCAAAAACAAAAGCCCAAAATAGAATGAGTTTAGTCAGGAGGCAGAGGCAGGCAAATCTCTGTGAGTTCAAGGCCAGCCTGATCTACAGAACTAGTTCCAGGACAGGCTCCAAAAAAACAATACAGAGAAACCCTGCCTCAAAAAACAAAAAAACAAACAAAACACAAACCAAAAACCCAACACAGAAGCAGTTTAGAAGGATACATCTCCAGGAAGACCATGACTCAAAGGAAAGCAGCCCCTTTGGGGGAATGAGCTTAGGCCACTGGGCTACTGGTGACGTGTGACCAAGCACCAGCTGTGGCTGGGTCCTGAGAGGTCCCTGGCAAACAGGCTTCTGAGATCCATCACCCCACCGAGGCACCTGCCCTCCACTCACCCTTTTCGTTTGGTTTGTTTTCCTCTATGATGTAGATGTAGGAGGTGGTGGGTCTCCCTTTCAGAGAGAAGACTCCTCGTTGGTCCCGCAGGTCCACATGCAGCTGGCAGGACGAAAGTCAGGTTGAGTAGTTGAGCTTAAAGGCTGCTCATGAATTGTGAGCCTGGGTTCTGAAACTGTGCTGAATTTTAGAGCAAGAACCTCCAAAGTCATCATATGTAGTATTCACTTTTTGTTTTTTTCTCTTTTTCTCTCTTTGCATGAATGCGTATGAATGATGTGTGTATGTGTGTTGGGGGTGGTGCACAGGTGTGCACAGGTATGCATGTGTATGGAGGCCTGAAGTTGACAGTGTGCCTTCCCCAGTTGTTCTCTATATAAAACCAGGGTTTCTTGCTGAACCTGGAACTCACTGAGTCAGGCTAGTCTAGCTAGTCAGTTTGCCCTGGGGGTCTTTAGTCTCTGCCTCTTGAGTGTTGGGATTGTAGGTGACTGCCACTCCCTGTCTTTGTCATCTGTGGGTTCTGGGGATCTGTTCCTTATACGTGTGTGTTAAAAGCTTTACTTGTGGAACCACATCCCTAGCTCTATGATTCATGGTTTTAAGAGTCTTAAGATATATGCAATAAACATTAGACCTGGATGGGAAGAAAGGGTATTTAGTCAGGCCATCCCTTAGAGTCTGAGTAGGAACTGGAGGTCCAGAGATCATAGATGACCTTCCAGACTACACAGAGTCAAACTGGGTTGCCAATGTTTCTGTTACACAGAAAGGCAGCTAATGAGTATATTCCAAACCAATGAGATGGAAATGAATACCCATAATTCTATGAAGTATTGCATAAATGTGATTCCTAGAGCTAGTGTCTCTTAGGTACTATACATTTGCTAGAGTTATGGTAAACATCCTAGCAAGGTGAGAGGGACGTCTGAACAACTTCTGGAAAACAAATGGTTTCTGCTCCATTGAAAATCAGGCAGGTGTAAAGCCAGATATCTGATTTTAAGTGTGAGAAATTTAACTTTTTAGAAGGTAGCATTGCTGACTATAAAAGATAAAGTGGCCCAAAGAAGGAAGAAACAGCCACTTCACTCAGACAAGAGATTACATATTTAGAAATAACTCAAATAAGAAACTACATGGAGGGGTACTGAGATGGCCCAGTGGGTAAAAGACGCTTGCTGTTAAGCCTAACAACGTAAGTTCAATCCTAGGGGCCTACAGGGTTGAATGGGGAGAACTGACTCCTGTGGCCGTCCTCTGGCCTCCATATTCTCATATATGCACATACACACAAAATAAACAAATGTAAAAAAGAGAAACTATATGGAGGGATTTACATTCTAGAGATATTGAGATAAGTCTAATGAGTTGACAGGAATCTTAAATGTTGCCCCGGTAGACAGTTACGCCGAAACCATGAATTCTCCTTAGATAACCCATAGGCTTTCATTTTGATTCCAATGAGAGTAAAAGTTCTTTGGATGTATTTTATTATATGTATGTGAGTGTTTGGCCTGCATGTATGTCTGGAGACCATGTGTGTGCTTGGTGCCTGTGGAGGTCAGAAGAGGGTGTTGGATCCCCTGGAACTGGAGTTACAGATAGTTGTGAGACATCATGTGGGTGCTGGAAACCAAACCCAGGTCTTCTGTAATAGCAACTAGTGCTGCTAACCATTGGGCCATCTCTGCAGATCTTTCCAATGAGATTGATTTTAAAGAAACATTACCAAAATGATTCTTAAGCTCACATATGAGTGGAATATACAAAAATTCTTAAGGAAAAACAAAACAAAACAAAAAAACCAAGTAGTAGGTGGCAGGACCTCCCTGAACTAGACTGTAGAACAGCATTTTTTTCAACCTGTGGGTCGTGGCCCCTTTGGGGGTCAAATAACCCTTTCACAGGGGTCACCTAAGACCACCAGAAAACACAGTATTTATTTACATTATGATTCATAACAGTAACAAAATTACAGTTATGAAGTAGCAGTGAGAATAATTTTATGGTGGGGGGGGGGGTCACCACAACACGAGGAACTGTATTAAAGGGTGGCAGCATTAGGAAGGTTGAGGACCACTGCTGCAGAGCATTTATAGTCACCATAATGAAAACCATGTGGCGTAGTGCCATCATGAAGTTCTTCCTCACCATGGGCCTAGAACCAACAGAACCAAGGGCTGTGTGTGACCCGAAGCTTCAGAAACTGTGAGGCAATATAAAGCAACATGGTCTAGCTCACGTGTCACCCCATGTGTTACCTGAGCAGGAATGGTGCCATTGTTCTTAAGGATGAGAGGCAGTTTCTCTGAATGACCAAGCAGAAGCCTCTTAAACAGGAGCAAGGGGTTTCCATGTTGGGTGTATAGAGTTGGTCGAATGACAGTCACTCGAGGGAGGGTCCCCTCACCAACAATATCGAACACAAGACCTCGGCTCCTGGCCAGGTTGCTGCAGGGGACAGGAAGAGCAAGGTGGCTGAAACCAACCTGGCAGGAACACAATTTCCTACACAGCGTGTGGGCTGCCATTCTGTCACAGGAGAGGGGCTAGATGGTACCTGGGCAAGCCGTCCAAAGTAGCCTCAAAGATGCACTGGTAGGTCTGCATGGCTTGTGGTGTGAACAACACCGTGGCAAAGGCATGTGAGCGACTCCCAATACACATCTTGTTGGGCTCCACATCAAAGATGTCAGTGATGCGGGCGGCTGCCTGCCAAGGGGAGCAGCACCAGATGGGGTTAGCCACTTTGCTGATCTCTCTGCCCTGCTGTGAACTCTCCCATCTCCAGAATTGTGCAAGACAAGATCAATTACCTCCAGAGTGGCCCAGAGTCTGGGGACTTGGCCCTAAGCGACATCTGGCTGCATGTGGCTAGAACATGAACAGTCAGCCAGGTGTTTTCACTACCACCCTACGTTGCCCCTAAGCAACCAAATTAATATAATTAACGTGGAGTTGGGCTGGAAGCTGGCTGAAGGTGCTGGCATTCTGATGCGTTTTGATCTGCGTCTGAGGTCTCTGCCTCACTGCTGTGATCCCTGTGCCATTCGAGCTAAGCCAAACGAGTTTCTGTCCCTTGGAACTTCAAATGCCATGACTAGAATACTCTCCTTTAGCATTCGACCTGTTACTATCCAGTGAGTGGTTTCGGACTGGACAAGACTCCCAGCATGGCTTTGGAAGGACTTTTTCACTCTCATGAGCACTGGGCAGAAGACAATGCAGGCTACCCCACTTGATCTTTAGACAAAAGGCTGTAAGGTTTCTTCATGCCTTTTCCAAGGGAGTCCCTTCTAGTCTCAAACTGGAGCGGAGAAGATATTCCCAAATCCACTGTCATAACTTCTCTTTAGAAGCCAGGGTTCCCCACTTTTTGTATTTTGAGTGCAGAATGAGGAGCAGGCATTCCTCAGAGCTCTACAATATGATTAGAGAACAATGCCTAGATGTCATCAGCGCCAAAGGTACTGATGAGGGACCAGATGGCCTCCCAACTCTCTCAGATGACAGTCTTCCAGAATGCACACAACTTTAGGCCGAGGCCAACCTTGGGGACCTCCTCCACCCACATCAGCCACGATCAATGTAAGGTCTGGGGCATGAGAACCACACAGGCCAGGAATGCACATTGTTCTGATAAAGCTGAGTAGTGTTTGAGGCATATGGTGGAAACCTGGGGTAATAGCGACCCACTCACTCAGTCCTTCATTGTGCTGTCTTTGAATTTTTTCTTCTGCCTGCCATGAGGAAAATGGCTTTAGTGCAATCTGACCCGGGGTGGGGAGGGGGCAATTTTAAGCTTAGCAGATCTCTGAAGTAGGCACTCATTGTTTAATATGAATAGAGCTTGACTTTAATCCTAGCTGTTTATTTCCAGGATATGGAATGCAGGAAGAATTGAGCTAACTGAAAATAGGGTAATAACCAAGCCCAAAAGAGAAGCACTAAGAATCAAAGCAATAGACAATGCCAGCCACACGGGAGGGCCTCAATACACATTCTCTATTCCACCTTACACCTGTAGTCTGACACCTTCCAAATCTCCCAGACCAGAAGAATGGGAGATTTGAGGGTAACCTGCCTCAAGTTGGTGGCCATCTTTGGTTTCTCCCAGGCTTACTGGGAGCCTCCTACCTTGTTGGAGATAGGCTTGACGACAATGTTGATATCACAGGCGATTTTTCCCACATTGCTGATCTTGAACCGAGCCTTGGCCTGGTAACCCACCAGCACATTGCAGAAGATGAACTTATTTTCATCTTCCACGTACAGCCCTCCACTCTGTATGGTCTGGAGGATGTGGTACAGGTTGGGGCTGGTACAGATCTGGTGTTCCTCAAATATCAAGACGCTGTTGTCAGTTACAAAGGCTAGGGAATGGAGGGAAGAGCATGAAACCTGCTGCTGCCGGATCCTGGCTTTCTGTCATGCTAATTCGAGTTAAAAACTTTAAATATTCTGTTTAGCCTCTCTCCTCTCTCTCTCTCTCTCTCTCTCTCTCTCTCTCTCTCTCTCTCTCTCTCTCTCTCTCTCTCTCTGTGTGTGTGAATGCAAGTGAATGTACATTCTTTGTGGAGTTCATAGGACAACGTACAGGAGTCTATACTTTTCCACTGTGTGGATTCTGTGGGATTGTACTCAGGCTGTTAAGCTTGGTAGCAAGCAGCACCCTTACCTTCTGAACCATCTTGCTAGTCCAGGATATTTGGATTTTGATAAAGGAGAATCACAGGCTAGGGATACAATTTAATGACAGAGTATTTGTCTAGCATGCAGAAGGCCTTGGGTTCTGTCCCTTGCATTGCAAATACAAACTGATAATAAAAAGCAAGAGTCACAGAGGACAGATAGGGCAATCCACACACTGGGATGGAAATGATGGGACAAAGACTATTTGCTTCCTCTTTTATACCTTCTGATTGACATGCCTCAGCCTTTTCCTTCCATCGGAATGGTAAAAACCAAGGTCTGGGGTGGACTTTGGAGGAGGGAGCTGCCTTATTTTGGTTTGAGGCTCTAGGAAGCCATAGCCAAAGCTTTAACTGAGCTCTTGCTGGGTTAAACGGTCAGCATGCTCAATTATTGAGCATTTGCTCCATGAATATGCTGTCCACAAGAAATGTCTGGAGGCCTGCTCCTCAGTCCTGGCCCACATCCCATGCCAACTCATTCCTCAGAGAGCACCACTCATCTAGGAATCCAGGAGCAGGCCCAGAAAGCCTAAGGGTTCAGAGAAGCAGATTCTCTTGTATACCTGCTAAGGCTTCAATGATAAATATGGCTGAAGACCTCAGGAGAGGTTCTAAGTTTTCAGAGGAAGCAGGCCAGCCTTGTCTGCTGGACATCTTTAGAGGGATTTTCCTGAAGGAGGGGATGCTGGCAAGTGCCAGTCTTTTAGGAGTTTTGTCCAGTGACAGTTGCAGTACCTGGCAGACATGCTTCAGCAAGGAGAGTGTAAGGAATACCAGCAGGATTTTCTCTAGGGTCTCGATCAGAGATATCGATGGCCAGAAACTCCTCACACCTTCCCACAGGGTCAGCCACACACTCCACGGTGATGACTTGCTGTCCTCCAGGAGGGATGGAGCCAAACCCTGGGTATACAGTGAACATGCCGTGGGAGAATCGGGCCTGTAGGGCAGAGGCGGGGAGGGGAGGGCAGAAGGAGGCAGAGTGGGTATTAGAGTTTGAAGCTTTCCAAAAGAGCAGAGACAATGGAATGGGCAGACAGTGGGGCCTCTCTGCCTGGAGGGGCAGAGGCCCTGGGTGGTCTTGGTGTGCTTCCTTCTCTACACTCTTCTGATCAGTCAGACAGAACCGAGGACTCAAGGAAACAGATGGTGTCTACGTTACACAGTACTTATCCAGATTGGGGCGGGGGAGAAGTCAAAGCAGAATGGAGTAGTGGTTGAGATGATGAGTTTCGAATAAGATATTGTGGGACTGAATGAGAACGGCCCCCACAGGCTCACACATTTCAATGAATGCTTGGTTCCCCAGTTGGTAGAACAGTTTTGGAAGGATTAGGAGTTGTAGCCTTGTTGGAGGAGCTGTGTCACCGGGAGTTGGCTTTATGGCTTCAAAAGCCCACACCAGGCCTGGCCTCACTCCTTGCTTTTGGCCTGTGGATCAGGATGTGAGCTCTCAGCTCCTGCTCCAGTGCCAGGCCTGCCTGTCTGCCACCATGATGATCGTGGGCTGACCCTCTGAAACTATAAGCAATGCCCCAATTAAATGTTTTCTTTTATAAGCTGCCCTGGTCATGATGTCTCTTCATAGCAACAGAACAGCAACTAAGAGAGACAATCTGGGGTTTGAACTCAATCCCCAATATATATTGTTTGACCTTGGAAAATGACATCTTTGAGTCTCAGTTTGTGTATCTATAAATGTCCTTTGCACAGGGGATCCCTGGAGGGTTAAATGAGAGAATACCTATGATCACATACTATAGCATAGATTCAGAATCAGTGCTAAAAAGAATGCCATTATAAGAGAAGCCATCACACTTCCCTTCAGACCCCAGGTCTCCTCCTCCCACTTGTAGTTCTCAAGATAACTAGCATATACTTGGAATACAAGGTCCCACGAGAGAGGAAGATTGTCTTGGGTAGCCCAGTCTCTGTTCTCACATTTCCAGATGTTCTATAGTGCTTTAGCTCAGAGACCCAAGTTTCTGCAGGAGTCTAAAACCCAGAGTAGAAAGAGTTTGGGGCCTGCAATGTGAGATAGCCATGCACACGCAAGACTCCACTGCCCTGAGCAGCTTCTTGGGTCCTAGAGGATTAGAACCTAGATATGTTAGCTGATACTTCATTACTATGTGAGTGATGCTTGACATGACTTGGGCTGTGAGTGTCCTGTCTCACTGGACCCATACTCTGGCAGCTGGATCTAATGCTAGATCTGGGAACCTCAGCAGGAGCTGGTGAAGGATATCCCTGCCAGGTATGATGCTGGTGTATGATGTTGGGAGGTGCTCGTTACCCTACCTTCGGGCTGACAACCAATGCACAGCATCCCCCATCACAGGGAATGATCTGTGAACAGTGTACTGCACAAACACCATGCACTCCTGGTTCTTAGTCTTGTCCCTACTCTTGTTCAGCTTCACAAAGCTGTCCAAGAACAGGCGGTCTGACTTCTAATGTCTTGTTCAATGCCATGCCCCTGCTGTGCATCTTTGGAATCTAGTGTAGGATTTGGGTCCTGGTGTGGGACAACTTTCACCCAAATTCTGCCATCCTTCCCCTTGGAGATCTACTTTTCTTACTTAACCCCACTCTTACCCCCTCCAAATCTCTTTTGATGTATTCTGTCGTATTACTGCATTAGGGCGTGATTTAGTCTGATAAAGCACTTTTGGGTTCTTCAGGATACTGTCCCTAAATTCTTAGAGGATAGGCTGGCACCTTCAGTGAGCATATGACATACAGGTACCTGGAGGATGAGCCCCAAGCATGGTGAAGTGTGACTTCATAGCTCTGCATGGAAGCTTCTTGGGACTTAACTCGGTTCCTATCTACTGAAAATCTGCCATGTGCTAGGAGCTGTACTGAGCCCTGGAGATTCCCAGATAGGCCCTATGGACAGAAGAGGACTTCTCTCCAGATGTCTGTTTCCTCTAAATAAACGAGTCTTGATTTAAAAATGCGTGAAGAATTTAAGATGGTAGGGATTTGGTGAAGGTTTTGAAGCAGGAGAGATTTGGTGAAGGTTTTGAAGCAGGAGAGATTTGGTGAAGGTTTTGAAGCAGGAGAGATTACTCAAATGAAAAGCTGTCACACCTCAGCTCACTAAGTGAGGGTTTCAGGCTGGAGGGATGGATGCCTTGGGGGTTAGGATCATGAGCTACCCCTGCAGAGTTTGGTTCTCAGAATTCATTGTGAGCCATGCTGGGTGGCTCACAACTGCCTTGTGGTGCTCTGAATGAAAATGAACCCCATAGACACATAGGGAGTGGCATTATTGGAGGTGTGACCTTGTTGGAGTGGGTGTGGCCTTGTTGAAGGAAGTGTGCCATTGGGGGTGGGATTTGAGGTTTCAGAAGCTCACACCAGGCCCAGTGGCTCACTGTCTCTTCCTGCTACCAGTGTAGAACCTGTAGGTCCACATGTAGAACTCTCAGCTGCCTCTCTAGCACCATGTCTGTCTGTGTGGCACCATGCTTCTGGCCATGATGATAAACATCTGAGCGATAAGCCAGCCCCGATTAAATGTTTTCTTTTATAAGAGTTGCTATGGACATGGTGTCTCATCACAGCAATAAAACCCTAACTAAGACATGCCTGTGACTGTAATTCTAAGGATCTGACACTCTCTTCTGGCTTTATCAGCACCTGCATGCCTGTGCACAAGTCCACACACATACACAAAATTGAGAACAAACAAACAAACACCAAACTGTTATATTAGGGAAGTGTGTGCTGGGAGGTGTCTTGGCTGTGTTTCTGTGAGAGATGAGGGACACTCACCTGGTTTGCCATGTTCATGTCTTTCTGGACCGTGTCTGAGAACTTGGCTGTTTTAGTAGCTCCAGGCTTGAAGAAGCTCTCACTTTCCCGGGTTCTTGTGTGCCTTGAGTGGGTGGTTCTGATCAGAGAAGCAAGGGTACAGTCTCAGGTTTTGGTGGGGATATGAGATACTACCTGTCTGCTTAAGTCCTTTCTTTTTGGCTCTGGGAGTGGGAGAGGGCTTTCCTTTGCCCAGGAAGGTTATCAGAGCAACATTGTAACCTTATACTCACTGACTGAATTCACTGAGCAACAAGGAAGGGATATGAGTAATTACACAAATCATAAGGATTTTGAAAATTAGTTCAAAGTCCATGTGTTAAGGTTTGGTTCCCAGGATGACACTACTGGGAGGTCCTTAGTTCACTGACACTCCCTCGATGGGGATTGTAGGACCCTAGCCCCTTCTCTGCCCTCTCTCTTTTGCTTCCTGGTCTGAGAGGAACAGTCTTTCTCTGCTGCATGCACTAGCCATGAAGAAGAACTGCCTTGCTTCAGACCCAGCTGATCATGGTCTGCATTTCCTGAATTAGGAATGCGAACAATCATTTTCTCTTTGTAAATTTATTATTTGAGTTCTTTTGTTACAGTGATGGAAATCTGGCTAATGAGAGAAACAACAACAAAGCACACAACAATAAGCAAGTGAACAAATAACAGGCCTGGTGCAGGCCTGCTATTTCCAGCTACTTGGGGAAGCTGAAGCAGGAGGTTTGCAAACTGGAAACTTGCCTAGACTACAAGCAAGCTCTAGGTCAACCTGGACAACTTAATAAGACCCTGTCTAAAAAAACCGAAAAAAAAAAAAATCCCCCAAAACCAAAAACCAAAAGGTGGGCGTTGACCAAGCTCAGTGACACAGTGCTTGCCCAGTACACTCCTGTGCTCATTCCTCAGTACCGTGATCAGGAAACGAGGTTTTAAGTGCTTGAGTTCCCTGGGAAGCACTATTTTGGAAATTAGTTATATACATAAAATCTTTTATGTGATATGATTTTATGCATGAAATGATGAATATTGTCTCCAGTTTTTACGTCCATAGCCATAATGTGTATAAAGGCTAGTATAAGTAATAGCTATGTGCAGGTTTTGGTAACTTGACTTCATTTAAAATCAATTGTTAGTTTGTCCAGAGACTACTGTCCTTCCCCGGAGAGTGAGATCAACAACTAACTTATCCATGGAGCCCTCATCTAATGCCTGTTGGAAACAGGAGCAAACACCCATACATAAACACTGAGTCGAACTAGAACCCAGATGCAGATGGAGAGGACAAGACCAGGCGGCAGAAACACATAGAGACAGCTTACCTGAACAAGGAGGAGCTAACGGGCCCCCAGACTGATAGCTGGGAAGCCAGCTTGGGACTGACTCAGGCCCCCCTGAATATGGGTCTCAGCCAGAAGCACTGAGCAGTCTAAGGAACCTCAGACAGTGGAGCCAGGATGTATCCCTGGTGCACAAAAGGACTTTGCGAACACATCCCCCATGGAGGGATAACTGCCTTAATCTAGAGACAGGAGAGAAGCCCTAGTCCCTACTTCACATGACCTGTCAGATCTACATGACCCCCAACTGGATGGCATTCCCCTACATATGGAATTGGGGTGGGGGGATGGGAGGGGAGGGTGGTTAGGGTGCATGTGAGAGGGCAGAGAGTGTAAAAGGGAGGGAAGGAGGGAGGGAGAGAAGGAGGGAGGGAAGGAGAGGGAACTGGGATCGACATGTAAAATAATAAATTAAATAAAAAATGCTTTGACTCCAAAATTTAAGTTGAAGGACAAGTTACTGGGGAAAAGGATTTCTATTTTTGTTTCCACAGAAAATGAAAAGATGTGGATTCCTTCCAGACCAATGTGGTTTGATCAAGCCAGACCACCTGAAACAGAGTACCAGGTGATCCTACATTCAAAACAACTGGACAAAGCAGCCTTACAGACTATAGCCAGGATTTCTGAATCTTCTTCGACTCCCCCATGACAGTGCCCCTTACCAGCAGGAAGTAGTTCGGAAAGAACGACGCCTAAATTCCCAAATATTGTCTATAAATGTTTGTTTTCATTTAAATGGACTTGGTTATATAAAATAAAAAAAGAAAAAGAAAGAAAACACCAGAATGTTAAAAAAAAAAATCAAGGTAGACACAGTCTGGGAACTGGTCAAAGCCACCTTTAAAATTTGCTTCCAAGGAAAACGGCAAAGCATTTGGAGCCAGAAGAGCTGTAGTTTTTGGTCTCCTGATGAGAGACACACATTGAAGGAGAGAGTGTTGCCACTGGAACTACTGAGAGGGGCAGCTGTGAAGACCAGGAGTGGCGGTTGCTGGGTGAAGGCACCATCTGCTTTCCCTTGCCTGCATTTCCAGGGTACCCTTTGCCACCCCCATAGCATGGCATAAGACTTCTTTATTTTGATTTAATTGTCTTCTGTCTGTAATAATCCCTCAGTACCCTGCAGGATGACGGAGAGGGCAATGGCTTACCAGTCTTTTAGCCCTCCAGAAACACCAGGACAGCACATAAAATCCAATATCTTTCCATGGAAGCCTTTTCTCTTCCCTTTCTCTCACTTACTCCCTCCTTTTTCACCATCCATCCATCCATCCATCCATCCATCCTTCCTTCCATCCATCCATCCTTCCTTCCATGAGAAAGAATCTCAAGTAGCCCAGGCTGGCCTAGAAGTTGCTAGGAAGCCAAGGTGCCTTAGCACCACACATCCTTCTGCCTCCACTTTCTGAGTGCTGGGATACAGGTATGCACCATCACACCCATTCAGAAAACTTTATATTTGCTCAGCTAAAACTTACCCTTTGTTTGCTGACAGCTACAAAATGCATGCAATCTGATCAGAAAATGTGGTTCAGAACCAACCCCTACTGGTGATTTCCCACATAATCTTTCATGAGACAGCTCTAAACTGAATGTCTTCATTCATGCAAGGGGATGGGTGAATCTAGTTAGGTAAAGTATGTCACAGCTCTTTGTAGAGTATAAAGCATCAAGCCAATAACTTGTCTTACGCCTTCTTTTGATGGATCGGACTCTCCCCTGTCAGCCTGTAGAGGGCATATTTGAAGTCAGTTATGCCTTGGTTTTCTATGGTGAAGGTGGTGGTTTTCCTGGTACCGCAGATCAAAGCCCCAAAGTTGATGATAGAGGAGGGGCTGATGGTGAATTTGGAGTACACTGCATTCACAGAAAACTTAATTGGGATGCTGGCAATGATTTCACCTTCTGGGAGACTGGGTTCAATAATCTAGAGAAGGAAGGAGGTTAGGGAAGATATTAGCCAGGTTTACAGCAATAGAATTCCCATTAGTGCCTGCTTTCATGGCTGATACCCTCCCTGAGGTGTGTCTGACCTTTGGCCCATAGCCCACATGCAGCCAAGGAGAGTTATACATTTTCCCTAACATAAAATTATAAGCTTATTTAGAACATGAAGTTTTTTTTTTTTAAAAAAAAAAAAAACCTTTTAAATGCATTCTTTGAGAACGTCCTACATACCTACAACTCATTTCCACCACATACGTCTCCCACTTCTCCCTCCCCCTCCTCCCAGACCTCCACTCCCACATCTACTCCCCAACTCCATGTCCTCTGTTTTAAATAACACCTTGATTCAGTGCTATCTAAGTACACATGGGTGTGGGGCTGTCCACTGGAGCATGGTCAACCTACCAGAAGTCAAGTCCGAAAGAAAACTGACTTCCCCTCCCCTAGCAGCCATCAGCTGAGAATAGATCCTCAGTTACGGATGGGGGTTTGTGTGGCCATATATATATATATATTTTAACAAACTTTAATATATTATATCTATAACTATATATATATATATATATATATATATAACTTTAATATATTATATATACATTTTCTGGTGACTTTTCAAACCTCCATCCTGACCTACCTGTACCTGTTAGCTGGGCCTGAACTCTGGTGTGTTTTCTCTGGCTGCCACCTAGGCTACACTCCCTTCACCCTTATTTTCATCAGGATGCTTACGGTCCTGACAATGAGTCATCCCGTTCCTCTGAGCTCTCTCACCTGGCAGCGAAGAATAGGCTGGTATTCAATCTTCACTTCCTTTTTTGCTCGAAAGTATACCTGGACAGTTGTGGGTTTATCTGATGCGGTCAGTGAACCCCTTTTGGGTTGCACTGAGATCATGGAATTTAAATTTGTTGACAAAATCCCAAAGGAGTCCACAGCAAAGCTGGAAGACAATAGTAAAGAATCAGCTTACACCATTATCCAGGGAACCCGTGATGCCAGAGAGGACATTTTGATTTGTTGAGGGCCTGCCTGTCTCTAACCCCATGTAGCTACCATACCAAGCAAAATTCACCATGCTTTCGTGTATATGTATGTGCATGCTTGGTATGTTCTCATATATATATATGTATATAGATGTGGAGGGCAAACAGATGACTTTGAACTTCCGGTCCTTCTAGCTCTACTTGCTGAGGTATGTGCTACTACTGTTTACATGGTGCTGGAGACCAAACTCAAGGCCATGTGCATGCTAGACAAGCACTTTACCAACTGAGCCATACTCCTATCCCCTGCTTTCTATTTGCTTGTTTTTTTTGTATATGTACATGTATGTTTGTGGTACATGCACATGTATGAATGTGTGCATGCAGATACACATGTATGTGTGTGGATGCTGTGTGTGTGGCAGAGGCTAAAGGTCAATGTTAGGTGTGTTCCTTGAGTGCTCTCCACCTTATGAGACAGGGTCCCTTAGTGAAGCCATCACTCACTAAGTTAGCTAGACTGGGTGGCCACAGAGTTCTAGAGAATTTCCTCCTAAGCTAGGGCTACAGATGCTTGGAGTTTTAATGTGGGTGTTGGGGATCTAAACGCAGGTCCTCACAACACAGCGGGTACTTTACTCACTGATCTAGCTTCTGCTCCCTTCTTTCCTTCCTTCCTTCCTTCCTTCCTTCCTTCCTTCCTTCCTTCCTTTATGTAAAAGATTTATTTATTTTTATGTGCATTTATGTATGTATGTATGTATGTATGTATTTATTTATTTTGCCTGTAGGTATGTCTCTTCAAAGGTACCAGATCCCCTGGAACTGGAGTAACAGACCTTTGTGAGCTGCCGTGTTGGCGTTAGGAATTGAACCTGGGTCCTCTGGAAGAGCAGTTGGTGCTCTCAACCACAGAGCCATTTGTCCAGCCCCATTTCTGGTTTCTTTATAAAAGAATTCCCAGACATACTCTTGTTGTCATGAGCGGATGTGGAGGCTTGCCCAAGCCCCTTGGATTTAGGTTACCTGAACACGATCTCGTATTTCCCACGGTTCTTCAGTTGAAGGGGCTGCTTGACCTCCTCCATGACCCTCAAAGTCCCAAAGTCCAGACCTCCTTCAGCTCCTGCAGAGGCCAGGGCATGGGGTAAGGTGAGTGGGCAAGGGAGCTGGAGCAGGGGATTCCCTATCAGGGTTACACGGTAAATCATTTCATGGTGAGGATTTTAGAGAACTTCTTTCCGAAAACTCTGTGGCTGGAAATACCTTTTGTGACATTAAGCCTCGGCAGATAAACAAAGCCTCTTACTGCATCCACACATCTCTCTTGAGATTCTATCCCAAGAGGTCATTGGCCTTTCATGACTATTGTTGGCTAAACTATCTAGGAACTTTATTTATCTACAGTTGTTATTATTTTTAATTATATATGTGTCTGTGTGTGGATATATGCAAGTGAGTGCATAGGCCAGAGGTGTGGGTTCTTTCTGGAGCTGGAATGACAAGTGATTGTAAACTGGCTGGCAGGGGCACTGGGAATCAAACTTGGATCCTCTGAAAAAGCAGTGTTGTTGTTGTTGTTATTATTATTATTATTATTGATGATGGCAGGGTTTCTCTTTGTAGCCCTGACGGACCTGAAACTTACTTTGGAGACCAGGCTGGCCTCAAATGCAGAGATCTGCCTGCCTAGCTTCAAGAGTGCTAGAATTAAAGATGTGTACCATAATGGCCAGTGTGGTGTGTGTTCTTAACTTTATTTCATGTGTGACTATGCACCATATACAGGTGGACCCCTCAGAGTCCAGAAAAGGGCATTGGACCCCCTGTGACTGGAGTTACAGACGGTAAAGGTCTCTATGTTAAGACAGTGGCACCTGACTAACATGTAGCTCTAATAATCTTGCTGAGGAAGAGACCTGTCAGGGAGAGGAGGTGTCATGGAGGATCAGATGCTCAGGGGAGACACAAAACTCAGGCATTAGGGCAACGTTCAGACAGAATGTTTCAGGACATCCATCCTCATCCCTGACATTTGTGAATACACAGCAAAGAGGACCTAGGATTATGGCACTATTCCAAAATTGTTCCCTCCCCCCATCAACCCCACCAACATACTAACAACACACTAAGGTGGCCTCTCTATACAAACAGAGACAACATATAAACAACCCCCTTTCAAGGGCTCAACACACCTTTGGGGAAGGTGATATCCAAAGCAATGTCATAGGATTCTGCAAACACCAAGATATTTTCAATCTGAACAACACCAACAAGATTGTCTGCATCTAAAACCTGCCAGGGAAAAAGAAATTTTTCAGTGAAATCCAAGACCCAACAAGTGTCTGGATCCTGGAATATGTAACATGTAGTGGGAACTGGGCAGCAGAGATGATAGAGAAATATTTCTGAGAACTTAAAAGTCAAAGTTTTCTAATCTTACATTTTATGCTCATGCTCATTTAATAAACTGGAACTATGCTATCTGTGACACAATCTGTAGAAAAGTGGCTAGATTTTTCTTGTAAAATACATATATGCTATTCTGTCTAGTTGACTGGTGACCTTGCACACAAACCAGGAGGTGATGAAAGGTCCATTAGTCAGGGCAAGAGCTTCTGGGATGATCCAACACTCTGACATCTAGGTGGAGACCTCTCTCATCTTGCTGAAGACTCCAGTTGAAAAACAAAGCCACCAGTTTGCATTCCATGTACTTTGGGTGCAAGGGGAAATTTATAATTGCCACTGAATTTAAGATTAAAAAATTTATTTTTAAAGTATGTGTATGTGTAGGTTATACTCATTCACCGAGGCCAGAAGAGAGTGCTGGGATCAGGAGTTGGAGTTACAGGCTATTGTGAACTACCCAAAATGGGTGCTGGGAACTGCACTCCATTCTGTAGAAGCAGCAAACCATCCTAACCACCAAACATCTCTTCAGCCCCCGACTCAAGCATTAATTCAGAATTTCAGTCTTTCCTTTCAATACACATTTGCCAATATAGTTGGCTCTGTGGGTGGAGAACTCATGAGTGCAGAGGACTTCCTAAGAATACAGGAGACAGGCCTTCTGATCATGGAGACAAAGGCTGGAGGGACACAGGCATAAGCCAAGGCACACACTTGTAGGTCCCCCAAACCAAGGGGGATAAAGGAGGGTTCTTCCCCGAGCCTTTGGAGTGTGTGTGTGGGATGCAGTCCTGCCAGCACTGTGAGGAAGAAGGTCTGTTGTTTTGAACCCTCTTTTTGTGGTGGTTTGTCACAGCAGTCCTAGGAAACGAATACAGATGATGAACAAAGGAGGAAAGATCCTGCATGATGGAGCTGATATACCAAAGTCAGTGAGCAGAACAGCACGAGAAGGGAGTGGGGCTCTGAAGGAAGATACTGCATACAGAGACGATTGATTCCCTCAGTGGGACTTGAAGCAGCTATGTCGGCAGATCTTCAAGCAGGTACCAACTTCCAGAGAGAAATTCCTAGCAGGGGTATAGTAGTGTTAGGGACTTCAAGCAGGAAAGAGCTTACATGTGATAGGAGTTGATAATTCAAGATGGAACAAGATGCAGCAGAGACCTAGGCATAACCCTTGCTGCTGAGGGAGAATAGCAAAGTGCACTGAGAAGGGCCAGCAACCCCATCTGACCCACATTGCAAAGATGCCCTGTGGACACACGTGGGGAATACAGGAGGGGCAGAAGTCCAAGTGGCCTGGACGAGGACGGCACCAGCAGTGCAGACCAAGGGGGCAGTGGGAAGGAAATGCAGAACTAGGAAGAATTGTTGGGAGGACTGGCTTGAAAGGACTGCATCAGGGGAAGTGGGGCACTGAGATGGCTGCCAGGTGCTAGCTGAGAGCAACAGGCGAAGGTGATGGCAACCCACCAACCAGTCAACCAACCAACCACCCAACCAACCAACCAACTAAAAGACAAACAACAACAAAGACATTTGATGGTTGTCACATCTGGGCTACGAAATAAGGAAAGTAATATTTACTTAGGTGAAGTAACATCATTCATTCATTCATTCATTTTACACTGAGTATTCTGTTTTTGGAAGTAAGAAATCAGCTCTGTGTGATACTGCCTTTATTGTCTACAGAGCAAGATATCACGGGCTGGAGACATCACACATGGATCAGATGGAGAAGTGTGTGTGTGTGTGTGTGTGTGTGTGTGCTCATGCATGAATATTTGATAATCAAGTCTATGGGGATGTCACTTCTCACCTCAAATCGGACGACCTTCTTGATGTTGACGGGTTTGGTGGGCTGGAAGTGCACCTGCAGCCCAAACTCTCCTTTGGGTGGGATGCTGGCCTGCATCACGGACACGGTAAAGTCATCGCCTAGGTGCTCCAGGCTGGAGATCCGCCAGGCCACAGGTAAGGGTGTGACATTGCGGAGAACTACTGTCCTGGATTCTCTTCTGCAGAAACCAAAAGAAACTTGACCACGTTCAAATAATTTTTTTCAAATGTTCATCTCTCTCTTTCTGTTTTTTCCATTAAAATGATATAATAGAGAGAAGAATCAACTTTTATTTTAGATTTTTGAGACTGAGTCTCATTGTATAGCCCTGGCTGACCTGGGACTCACTATGCAGCCCAGGCTGGCCCTGAACTTACAGCCTCCTTCTCCTTTGCTGGGGTTATAGATGTGTACCACCATTCTTGGCCCCACTCACTTTTGAGAGTGGTTGTGTAAACATTCCTTAACTCTTCTTGCCTTATTTTTATTTAAGCTGTTTAGCTCATGAGGGATGGGCAGGTTTACATGATTTTAATTTTCTTCATGAACAAGCTATTTCAAATGATCTCAAATTAACAACATTTAAAACTCAGAGAAAAGTCGTAAGAACCCCTCTTTATCCAGTTGATCTTACCTTCCTTGTAGCCACACATTCTGTCTTCCTTATCATGTTTTCAGAACCATTGGAAATGAAATGGCTGATAATCACACACCTTAATCTTTAAATCACTCAGTACACATTCTTTAAGAATGAATAAACTTAAGACCGAGGGTCTTCACCACTATAAAGACTATTATTTGGTCAACAGTTCATGTTCAAGTCCCATCTTTATTCCATTGCTATTCTAACCCCTCTTTATTTTTCCCAGTCAAGGAACCAACCCACAATCATGTATTTCTTGTAACTGTCACGCCTCTTTAATGTCGTTTCCTTTCTTTAGTTTCCTTGGCTTTGACGTTTTGAACAGCACAGCCCAGTTAATCTGTTGGGTCAAGCTTATGTTGGGTGGTCTGACACTTTTCCATCCTTAGGTCTTTTGGTGGGAAATAAATGCAAGCTCTGTCCTTTCCAGTGCATCGGGTCAGGAGATCCCTTTAGTGTTATTTGTTCTGATCTTAGTAATGCTATGTTTGATGCCTTGGTTAGGTAAGGCTCACCTGATCTCTGTGCTGTGGATGTATTTTCTTTTCCTTTTCTAAATTAATAAGTACTTTCTGGGGATATACTTTGAGAATTTGTTTCATTTTTATTGATACAAGGTCTTATATTTTCCTAGGCTATCCCTGAATCCATTATTTAATTGAGGATGAACTTGAACTCCTGATCTTTTTGCCCCCACCTATCAACTACCAGGACTACAGTCTGAATCACCACACCTGGAAAAATGCCCTATTCTCAGCCAAACAGTCCCATACTAATGTTAGCACCCACCAATCATTTTCTAATACCATCAGTCTTTTTATGCTTAGTCGGTCAAGAACAGAACTTCATTCTCTCATGTGTATTCACACACTTATGCCAGTAGAGTTATGATTCTCATTCAATAGGTTATAGATCAGTGTTTCTCAATCTGTGGATTGCAACCCCTTTTGGGGTCAAGTGACCCTTCCACAGGGGTCGCCTAAGGCAATCAGAAAGCAGATATTTATAGCACAATTCGTAACAGTAGCAAAATTATAGTTAAGAAGTAGCAATAAAAATAATTTATGGTTGGGGGCCATCACAATATGAGGAACTTTATCAAAGGGTCACAGCATTAAGAAGGTTGAGAATAAATGTTCTAGGTCATTATATTATAATCATAGCATTATTTTATTTTGACTTTCAAGTTGTCTCAGATTTAGATGGTGGGAGGCCCTTTGAGTTGGTTTTTATGTTCTGTTATATGGTCATAATCTTTATGTTTATTATGTTACAACAAAAAGTTTCCAGCTCCTCTGGAGCATCCTTCCTCTGTTTTACCTGCTTCTGTACCAGAAAAATCCTTTCACCAAGGATCCTTGTCATTTCCTGGAGAATGATATTTAGATACCAAAGTCTGGATGATGGTCCTCATAGATACTAGTGTATTACTGTTTCTGGGCCCTCCTGGTGACAAGAGCTAGGAAATATGTGTGCATATTAAAAGACATGAGTTTGTACTGATATCTTTAAATCCAGCTCAACAATAAGATACACTTAAGGTGTGAGTGAGTGTGTGTGTGTGTGTGTGTGTGTGTGTGTGTGTGTGTGTATGCGCGCGCACGCACACATGCACATGTAGCTGCATATATGCAGTTGCACATTTGTGGTAGTCAGAAGACAATTTGTGAGAATCCATTTTCTCTTTCTACTATGTGGGACCTTGGGATCAAACTCAGATAGTTAGGATTAGTGGTCAGTGTCAGTGGCTTCATCTGTTGAGCCATCTTGGTGGCCCGCAAGATACATTTAAATCTCTTTTCATCCAACAATGAGAAATCTGTCTACAGCTAAATTATGCCATGGTTAGAAAATATACTCAAGACAATTTCATTAAACTGAAATTTTATGAGTCTTGTTTTATGATTTTGTACTGTATGTTTTATGTGTGCTTGAAAAAAAATATGTATTTTATAGTTGATAGGCACTCAAACAACTCTATAGAGGATACTGGAAGGAATGATAAGCACAGTTAAAACATCACATGGAATAAATAAACAATGCCAAACCAGCTAATTAAAAGGAGTGTAAGGAAACAAAATGTTAAAAAAAAAAAGGACAGGAATTAATACACATAGTTAAATGACTTAATATTAGTGGTCTTAATTTTCCAACAAAAAGACACAGACTAGCAGATGAGAAAACAGTATCCATCTTTTTGCTGCTTCTAAGTAACAAAGCTTACAATAAAAAACCGACATGTTAGTGTTAAAAGGATGGAAAAAGGTTTTCCAAGAAAATAAAACTAAGAAATAAGCAGGCATACCTATTCTAATATCTGACAAAACAGACTTCAAATCAAAAATAAGGAAGATCACTTCATACTCATTGAAGGAAAAATCCACCAAGAGGATATTACAATTCTGAACATAAATACACTAAACCCAATTTCATATAAGTCATAGAGTAGTTGGGTAACATAAAATGGACTCCTTATTTTTTTTGTCTTACTGATTTTCTTATTTTATTTTTCTTTGTTTCAATTTTTGTTGTTTTTACTGTTCTTAAAGAGAGAGAAAGAGAGAGAGAGAGAGAGAGAGAGAGAGAATGAAGTTTGGTGGGTAGAAAGGTAGGGACGGTCTTGAGGAATTGGGAGGGGATCAAATATGATCTAAGTATATTGTATGAAGTAAGAAATAAATCCACAGATTAACACAGTGAGTGTGGGTGAATTCAATACCCCTCTTCACCAATAGGTCATCTGGACCAAAAATAACAGAAGCATTATAGTTAAATGGCATCATAAGTCAGAAGGACCTAACAGACATCTAAAAAATATGTCACCCAGTCACTAAAGATTACATATCTTCTCAGGAACCCATGGGATTTCCTCCAAAACTGACCACACATTAGGATGCAAAGCAAGTCTCAACAAATAAAGGAAGGAAAACTGAAACAACATTTGGCATTGTATCTGAGCATAATGAAATGAAGTTGGATATCAACAGCACTGGAAACTACAGAAAGGACACAAACTCATGGAAACTAAACAACACACTACTGAATGACAACTGGGTCAAGGAAGAAATCAAGAAGAAAATCATTATTTCCTAGGATTGAATGAAATGAAAACGCAACATATCAAAATCTATGGGACCTAGTGAAGGTAGTCTTAAGAGAAAAGTTTACAGCACAAAGTGCCTACATAAGAATGTCAAGAGTCCTTAAATTAATAAATTAATTTAATGATGAACATGGAGGCCTTGAAAAAAATAAACAACATCTTAAAAGTAGATAGGAAGAGATGATAAAAATCAGAAATAGAAATAATCAATGAAAAGTACAGTTGGGTAATTTCATTTCTTCTACGTCTACTGTTCTCATTTTTAAAAAATTAACTAAGCCATTCTTCAATACACTATATTATTTCTTTTAGTGACTTTTAGTCTTGTTACTGTGAGGAATGGGTTAAAGTTCCTGGGTCTGTCTCGTGATCCACTCTCCTACCAATTCTGGGAGATGAATCTGAGGAACAAATAAGGGCAGGTGACTTGGTCTTATCTTCTTGTAAACCTGATGTCAGTCAGATCTGATGGTAAACAGACTAAAGATATTCCTAAGAAAATGGCCCTCATGTTTGAAGTGTTGGCAATGTCCCTAATTTAGGATTACTTACATAAATAAACTCAGACCCTGAATATATGGCAATGGATTCCTTGGAGGTAGGTGAGAACTTGACATGTAAAATTATGTATGTTCTCAATTCATTTTTTACTGTTGACTGAAGTTATTAAAAATTCTTTCTTAGAGGTTGAGGTGGTTTTTGTTCTGTTTTTGTGTTTGTTTTTTTCTAAGACAGGGTTTCTCTGTGTAGCCCTGACTGTCCTGTAGAGACACTCTCTGTAGAACTCAGAAATCTGTCTGCCTCTGCCTCCTGCGTGCTGGGATTGAAGGTGTGTGCCACCACTGCCCACATGAGGCTGTTATTAATTTGGGTTGGAAAGAGTAGGATTGATGTGAATAGGAAGTGAATGATCATAAAAGATGCCCCAGGCATTTTTCTTTCTCTGTGTTTTGATTGCTTTCCTCTTTGAAATAACTAGCTGTTCTAGGTTGCTTTCTATTTTTGCGATAAAAACTGTGACAAAAGCAATCTGGAAAAGGAAGGATTCATTTCATCTTATAAATCATAGGTTATCATCCATCTTTGAGAGAAGTCAGGGCTGGAACCTGGGGAAAAGAACTGAAGCAGAGACCACAGAGGAGCTGCTTACTGCCTTGCTCCTCAGGGCTTGCTCAGGTTGTTTTCTTACAGAACCCAGGACCACCTGCCCAGGTGGCACAGCCCACAGTGGGCTGAGCCCTCCCACATCAATCATCAATCAAGAAAATGCCTCACAGACTTGTCTATAGGTCAAGGAGATGGAGGCATTTTCTCAGTCGAGGTTCCTTCCTCCCAGATGACTCTAGCTTGTGTCAGGTTGACAAAGAACTAACCAGGACACTAGTACAGCTTGACACGCTCATCTGTGAGCAGTCTGATTCGAGGATACAGCCTTGAGCAGTGGTGCACTATCATTGTTATTTCGGTGGCTGCTGCCATTTCTGCATTACAAGCAATTCTAAAGGAATGTGAAGGAAAATGACATCAGACAGAAATATAGAGCCACAGAAAGGAAGCATATGAGAAATTCAAATATATGGACAAATAGAGAATATTTGATTTTCCCTTTCTTGCTTTAATTAAAGGACCAAATATGGCCGGTGTGTGTGTGTGTGTGTGTGTGTGTGTGTGTGTGTGTGTGTGTAGGAGCTCAGTGACAGAGCCACTTGCCTAGCATGCACAAGGCTCTGAGTTGGAGTTCAATTTTTAGTGATATACACACAAACAAACCAACAACAACAAGCCCAAAAAGTCCAGGGTAACTCAAGATGAGTCAATTACCCTGGAGCTAAACATTCTTCAAGTTTCCTTCCTCTCCCCGAGTCATTCACAACTCTTACCTGTGAAGCAAGAGCCGGTCAAAATGTAATTGCCTGGGCTCCACCTCAATTTCTGGGCGAATTCCTTGGCAGTTTAACTTAAAGATGGCTGGCTCTGGGTTCTCCTTGATGCAGCAGACAATGCTGTCTTCAAAGACACCGATTGCAGTAGGGTAGGCCCATACATTTAGTGTCTGATTGAAGAGTTGAAACAAAGTCTATTTACACTGAGGACTTCAGGTCTTGACTTTCCCAAAAAGCCTCACCCTGATGGGCTTTCCCCCTTTGACTGTACCTGCTTTTCATTGGGTTTCAGAGTCATGTTGACGGGCTCTAGAAAGTAGGTGCTTGCTTTCATGTCATTCTGAAAACAGAAGTATGCCTCCACCACCATTGGGGAATTGTTCAGGATTGTCAGGGTCTCCATGTTGCCAGGGAACAAGGATGACTTATACCTGGAAATGAATGGAAACAGGATGAGGTTGTGATGACTGTGTGAGAATTTATGTGTAAAAGGAGCCTATGCGGCACAATGTAATTGGGAAGGGTAGCATGACTGTGCAGAGGCAGTGGTACTTGGCTAAGGTCATGACATCTGTAGCTGTTCATTTGCCTCTGAGAATTCTGTACTGCATCGTGACCCCATAAGCCTTGCTCTTTTTATCTTTAAGAATGGGGTAACTGTATTATTTAGGGTTGCTTGGTATTAAGCGAGATTGTACATTGGAAGCTCTTATAATAAGTGGAAATATCAAATGCTCCCAAAGTTGTACTTAGTTCTTAGTTCTTAGCAAAGAGTTCTGAGAAAAGTGACCATCTATCCTTGTATGCCCTTGAGAGATTAGCATTTGAGTCATCTGATATTTGACAACTGTCTTAGAGATAATCTCTTTCACCTTCTACAATACCCTGATAGTCAGTTACTGCTCAGACATGGATTTATCTGGCCTTGTTCATATAGCTAGTTTGCTTCTGTTCCTTAATACCTTTGGGATGGATCTGTAGAGGTAAGCATCATGATTATTGGAAGCTATTCCATTAAAGGCAATGAACTAAAGAGGGCTGAAGGAACTAAGAGATATACATGATCAGAGGCCTCAGCCTACAACAGGAAAGCAGAGACAGTTTGAGAAGATCTTTGAGCAGGCTGTGATGGAGGATGGAAGGAGAGAGAACAACAGATTCAAACTGTAGGCAGGCAACTCTCAGGCATCTCTAGGAGATTAACTGGGAAAGGGGAGGTGACCTCAACACCTTACCCATCACTGTCACAATTTGGCATGATGCTAAAGAGTTCTTGTTGTTACTAATTTGGTTCTCACAAACCTGTGAGTCAGACACTGTTGTCTTTCCATTTCTCTTGCTGACAAGGCTTGGCAAAGTTTAAATGAATAAGTGAATGGTATCTGCACTAGGTCTTGTTTTGGACCATGGAAATCACTGTTGCTAATCTCAGTACTTCCCAACACACACACACACACACACACACACACACACACACACACACACACACACACTTACTTCCATGAATAACCATTATTTACCTGATTCTCACTACTGAACTTCTTTGTATGCCATGTCCACCAATTGGGTCCTCTCTCAACCTCCCTCCTAAGATCTTCTGCTGTGTCTTAAAAGTCTTACCCATCATCAGCCCCTTTATCTCACTTTCTAGCCTAGCTCCTCAGCGAATAAACTAGAGGAGATAAAAAGGTTGGGGAACAAAGATAGTCCATTCGCTCCACCAAGCAGGCACAAAGTAAACACTCTGCATCACAGGAAGTGCCAGTTGCATGGAGTCCTTGGTTCCTTTTCCATCTCAATTCTTTGCTTGTGCAATAAAAAAATTTGAGTAACTTAAAACTAGTATCACTAAAATTATGATAACAAACCTCATCTGGGACCCTGATTCTGCGTCTGCTTCACAATATTCACTAGTTCCTTTAACATACTTGTTTCTCCCTTTTTCCTCCCTGTCTGAGACAGGGTCTCGTGTAGCTCAGCCATTAAAAGAAAATTTTGCTATTATAATATAGTTACAACATTTCTCCCTTCCCTATCTTCCCTCCAAGTCCTCCCTTGCTCTCTTTCAAGTTCATGGCCTTTTCTTTTCATTAATTGTTGTTATATGTATGTATGCATGCATATGTACACACACAACACACACACACACACACACACACACACACACACACACACTCCTAAATATAATCTGTCAGTCCATATGATGTTAATCAAATGTATATTTTCAGGGACGACCATTTGGTATTGGATAACCAATTGCTGTGCTCTTCCCTGGGGAAGGAGATTTCTTCCACTATTAGTGTTCCTTAGCTGCCTAGAGTTCTTTGTGTGTGGCTGAAGCCTGATGAGCTTTTCCTCATCCATTTTGGCATGTCTATTGGTGTCACTTTATTCAGCTCATGTTTGCTGGTGCTATTGGTGAGACTTTCATGCAGCTCATGTTTAAACTCTGTATGTAGCCAAAGATGGCTTTGTATTTCTGATTCTCCTGCCTCTACATCCCAAGTGCTGGGATTGAACTTGGGGCTAACTAGGTAAGCACTACCACTAAGCTACTTAGAGGGAGAGTGTCAGGTTGATGAGATCTAGAATCATCGGTGAAACAAGCCTCTGGGCATTTGAGTGGGGGACATTTCTAGATTAGAGTAACTGAGATAGAAAGACCAACCCCGAATGTGGTCAGCACCATTCTATTGCCTGGTAAATCCTGGACAGAATAAGGAGTAGAACACTAGCCAAAATGAGCATTTGCCTCTCTATAGCGAATGTTCTTCATTTGGTCTCTCCCACATCTTGAACATTGTGGTGGTTGAATAAAATGGCCCCTATAGGCCCACAGGGAGTGAAACTATTAGCAGGTGTGGCTTTTTGGAGTAGGTGTGACCTTGTTTGAGGAAGTGTGTCATTGTGGGGTGGGCTTTGAGGTCTCATATGCTCAAGCTATGTCCAATGTGGTACAGTCTCCTTCTGCTGCCTGTGGGTCAAGATGTAGAACACTCAGCTCCTTCTCCAGCACCATATCTGTCTGCATGTTGCCAAATCCCACCATGATGATAGTGGACTAAACTTCTGAAAATATAAGCCAGCCACAACTAAAACGCTTTCCTTTGTAAGAGTTGCCATGGTCATGTTATCTTTTCACAGTAATAGAGACCCTAACTAAGACAAACATTCTTCACTTTCTCTCAGGAAGTGACCTCAAATAATTTGTCATGGAGGAAATAAGCATAGTTTCTCCATTAGTTATACATCTTATACCTGAAATGATCTTCATCCAAAGTTATCTCATCTTCCTCCTGGTATAAGATAGTAGTGTTTCTTCCTCCTGGCCAAGACCACCATCCCATATCCCATTGTGTTGTCTCAGGGAGCTATGCTACTTACTTGATGGCCCTAACTTTCTCCTCATTCTCCCTTGGGAAACAGACATCACAAGAACAAAAGAATTCCATCAGGCTTCCAAGGATTCACATCTTCCTCCCATCCTTGACTCTCCCATTATCCCTTCTCATGACCGAACTTTCCCTGAGAGTTATCTCCACACCTATCTTTATTCTCTTCCCTCTCACTGACTCTTCAACCCATTTACCTTGTGCATAATTCCCAAAACTCTCCCAGAAGGACTCTTGCTAAGTCCCCTATCCCCCATGAACTCCATGTTGTTGAAGCCAGTGGATGCCTGAACCTTCATCTTTCTGCCCTCTCTGCAGCATTTGACATAGCTGATCCTTTATCCTTTTCATGGAGCTATGGTACCCCTTTCCCTGGTTTCCCCTAAGAACTATAGCCCTCTTTCTTGTGTCTACTGTAGACTCTTCTTGTATATGGAGGAGTTCTTTGTGGAATCAACTCTTGTTCTTTTCTTGTTACAAGCATTCTCTTTGTTCCGTATAGTTGATACTCATGGATTTTGTAATCTTGAAGACAGAACTCTCCTCTGAGAACCCAAACCATATATTCTATTCTCTGACTTATGTGGTTTATAGAGATATCTTCTAAACACCTTGGACTTGGTTTATTCCAAAGAAAAGTCCTGATTTCACTTTTCCAGAGCCTGGCCTCCTTCTAGGCTTTTCCACTAGGGAGAGTGGTATCTGACTCATCTGGGTGACAAAGCAGAGACTTGGAACATGAGAATCCCATTCTCTTGTTTAGGAGTTTGGGGGAAATGGGGGCAGTGTCAATAAAAGTCATGCTTACCTAAAAACTCTACTTGTAGTGTTTGTGAACCCAACCAGGAAGCCTGAAATTGACCTTGAAAGAACACTTACTTGTCTCTTGACTTTCCACAAAGCAGTGGCCCGAAGTAAAATTTCTCTACACTCATTACATACTTCTTGAAGATGACTTCATTTGACTTCATGTCTTTCTTCCTCTGAGGGAACACAACCCTGAACACATGAGGAAGAGGTAAAATGACCATGCACAACCGAAAGTTCAATGCTGCCATATGTGGGCTAAGAAGGGTCCAGGTGTCTGAAGACAGTTAACCTGAGGATCTCTGTGGAAGCTTCACCTCCTGCTTTCTAGGAGAGGATGATATGGTTGGAACTTGAGAAAAAGAATCCTAGAGCTGAGCAGAATATTCTACTCCATAACACCCAGATGTGAAAAGTCCACCACAATCACAATGGGAATATTAAACAGTTCCAGTGCACATCAATCAGCTTCTGAGTTCCTTGGTAAAACAGGGGTTCTTGGTGAGAATTAGGAAAGAGGTCAAGCTACAGAGGTCCCTCCCCCCAGTTGGGAGTCACCTTGCCAGTTTGCTCACCCAGGTGCCTTTCTCTGAGACCTGAACTGTACAGTGGTGTTCAGTGGTTCAGAGAAAAGCCACACACATGTTCATTTTACAGGATGGTAAATCTTAGAGTAAAAGTGGTTTGAATCTGCAGTTAAATATCCAGACTCACTACTTGCCAGAAGACATTTTTTCCCTCTCTTTTAATGTAATATTTATTCTGTCTCAGTCTGGGGATACCATGTGGTATCATGTCATGTATGTTGTTCTTATTTCAAGGTCTGATGCACTGAAGCCTGATACAAGATGGTCTAGGATGTGTTCCCAGTTAAATGGCATTGCTGTTGTTATTATTGTTGTTTTATTTTGTGTGTGTGTGTGTGTGTGTGTGTGTGTGTGTGCATGTGCTAGGCAGCAACTTTAGCACCTTTATTCACTGAGCATTCTCACTGGTCCATATATTACATGTATTATTAATATCTACCTTGCTCAAAGTGACTAGGGATGAGAGGACTCAAAAACATAGTTTCCAGCCTTTTCTCTGAAAATAAAACACACTTACTTTGGGTCCTTGCAGATGTTTGGGTAGGTGCAAACTCCACGACAGTAGAGCTGGTACTGGCGGCGGGTCCCAAGGAGCTCAAAATTAAATGTTTGGTCATAGTTGCCAATATCAATAGAGGAAAAATGCACTCTCAAGGTCACCTCTCCATTGGCAGGCACAATCCACCGGAAGTGATTCAGCCTGAAACAACCACACAGGCTCTTAAAGTAACTGGTGCTTCCAGTGGAGGGAGGACAGGGCAACTGGCTGGGACAGGTCCTGTGCAACTGGGGTTAGGCATGGCAGGCTGTAAGGCCTCAGGCAGGACAGCCCTGTTCCCCTCTGGTGGTGTGAAAGCTGTGGGTCCTCTCCCTGGTTGCTGGGGGCCCTACCTGATAAACTTTTCCTGGGAGTGTTCTCCATCAAAGCTGTTCTGGTCTATGTCAGACATCGGGGCAATGGTCCCGGATGTTCCCCCAGAGAGGCCTTTCCTGCTGTAGTTTGTTCGACGCTTTTCCTTCTGAGCTTCGCGAGCTTGTTCTATCTTTTCTTTCGCTTTCTGCTTGCTCCCCTTAGACGGAGAGGTCTGTTCCTCTTGGGCCTTAATTCAAAAAGGAGCACAAAGGCTTAACTACCCCTGGCACACAACAAAGACAGAGGTGCCTACAGCATGCTTGCAGTCTGGCTGGTGAGCAGCAGGTGCTGGCCTCTGGGAAAGAGTAGTGCCAGCTTCATGAGTTAGTAACAAGGCCAATGTTCCTCTGGGTACTCTGTTCCCTGAGGAGGGGAGCAATCTTGAAGCTGACAGAGAGCATATGGGATGAATTTCAGCTCCTGGCAGGGTCCCATCATAGCCAGCTGGGCATTCAATTTACTTGGCATTGCTTGGGCCAGTTTCTCCAGCCACCTGCCCACATGATGGTTAATATTTTATTGGCATATTCTACTCCCCACCATTTCCTTTCTTCTTCTCTTTGTTCTTAGGACTTAAAAAAGATTTAAAAGACTCTCTTACTATTTTGGGAGGGAGTACAAATGAACACTTACATCTAATTGGTTACATTTAATAAGTGGATCTCTCTTTTTTTTCCTAGTGCATTTTCATGCTTCTTGATCTAATTTTTCTCTGATTTTTAATTTATTTATCATTTTAACCTTTTAATTTTAGGAAACTTTAAAATCTGAAGGCATGCTACAATCCTGGCTTTGCTATTGGTAACCCTTAGTCAAGCTACAGATGGCGACTGTGTTCCTTTATGTGCTGCTATGTTGACACACCCCACAAAAGCAACGTAAGGAAGAGTTTTCCTGGCTCCCACTTTGAGTCTACGGGGTGGGGTGGGGGGGGAGTGCTAGGGAGCTGGCCATGCTGCACTCACAGCCAGGAAGCAGAGGGATGACTGCTTGTGTCCAGCTGGCTCTCCCCTTTACACCCAGTCCACGATTTACAATAGAATGGTGCTGCCCACATTTGGGGTTGGTCTTTCCATCCCATTGACCTAATCTAGAAAATCCGCCCCCCCCAACATGCCCAGATATTTGTCCCACCAATGATGCTAGATCACATCAACCTGACACTGATTCTAAGCACTTCAGCTCACATCTCCTCAGAACAAGGACTGTCCCCTATACTTCCAGTATAGAGTTAGCCAGAGCTAAGGACATGAGCAATACCCCTGTAATGCACACAATGCATATTAATGCTTCCCCATGTGTCTCAGGCATGCATTTCCATAGTTATGTGTTCCTGTGGTGCTGTGAATGAGAATGGCCCTGTAGCCTCATATACTTCAGTGCTTGTTTCCAGCTGGTGCAACTGTTTTGGGAAAGATTAGGAGATTCCTTGGAGAAAGTGTGTTATTGGGGGGGGGGATGAGGTTTGAGGTTTGAAAGCCCACACCAGGCTGTCTTTCTCTCCCTGTCTCCAACCTGCAGATAAGATGTAAGCTCTCATCTACTGCTTTAACACCACGCCTGCCTGCTTGCTGTTGTGTACCCAGCCATGACAGTCATGGACTCACCCTCTGAAAGTGTAAACAAGCCCCCCCCCATTAAATGCTTCCTTTTATAGGTTGCCTTGGTCATGGTGTCTCTTCACAGGAATAGAAAAGTAATTAAGACAGTTCCCAAGTGGTTATATATTACAGATTATCATACTGCATTTGTTACTACATTTCTATAGGAAATTTGAATCAAGTACCTCTCGTGTACGTTCAGTTACGATGCTCTAATTCTACCATCATGTTTATGTTTTCAGCTATTGTTCTGCTAGCTTAAGAATAAAGTTTTCCTTGTCAGTTGCAAAAGAGCTAGAGTTCCTCCTCAAATGACAGGTTAAAGATTGCTTAATTGTTTCTTTGACAGGGCCAGTTTTCAAAAGAAGGGGGTTGGTGCAACAAATTAGCACTTCTGATCATGGTGCTAATTTTCTCTCTCTGTCTTACTTAATTTGCAGAGTCACCATTGGGCATTCTGCTCTGGTGAGGCACACCCACTAATGCTGCTCACTCCAGATGCTGACTTTCTACCTGTTATTGGACACAGGGTAGAGCCTCATTGTGAGGCAGATGGGGCCTCGAGGTGGTTTCATTTCCTGCTGGACAGTATATGGCTTGCAGGAGCGAGCATATGCAAAGGGATTAAAATGTTGGGTCACCATTATTCCCTTGGGATAACAGCCTCTTTTTCCTGCCTCACGGGTCATATGTCATGCTGCCCTTCCTCGGTACCCTTTTTCCCCTCTAGTGGTCTTCTTTCTGATCTCCTAGCCTATGACCATACTTCACATCCACTGACACACATTATATCCACATGCACACCCACTGATATGAACACACATCAACACTACAAGTTAGTTTCAGTTGAAGAAAGAAATGGAAGAAGACTCTAGAATACAGGAAGACAGAATTAATATTGTGAAAATGGACATAGTACCAGCCCATCTACAGATTTAAGGCAGCCCCTCTCAAAATTCCGATGACAACAGTCACATGACAGAAAAATAATCCTAACTTTCATAAGGAAGCACAAAGATGCTGGATCTCCAAAGCAATCCTGAGGAAAATGAGCTATGCTGCGGTACAACCACGCCTGAGTGCATGTTACACTAGAGAGTGTGGTAACAGGCACACAGATGGGTGGAAGGGAATAGAGGAGACCAAGAAATAAGTCACCTAATTAGGGCAGAAGGAACATGGGGAATATGGTCATGGCACACAATGTAGCTGCATCAGAAGCTCATGAGGGACCCCATTGCTTGGTATGAAAACATACACAATAATTTTAAAATGCCATTTTGCCCATTTCCTTACATATGAGCTTCAGTGTAATATGATACATTTCCTAAACTGTCCCCTGGGATTAGAAAAGAGGAGTCATTTCCAGTCTCCCTCCCCACCAGGTAGAAGTTCATGGAGACTCCTCAGGCAGGAGGCCCAGAGAAACAAGCCTCATACCAGACTCAGACTGTTGCCTTGTGGGGGTGGACTTCCTTCCCTGTCCCTGTGAACCTGCCACATTCAAGACCAGCCACAGATGCTTTACCTTGGTTACCATGGTGTTGAGGAAGAGATCCGAGTCTACTTCCAAGTCTTTTTCTCGTCCAACAGGACGAGGTCATCGTTTGGTGGAATTATAAACACGAAGTGCTTCAGGACCTCAGGGGCCACCGAAGACTGCCGCTTCACTGGGTAAGAGATGATGGAGAACAAGGCAGGAGCTGGGATGGGTGGTCCAGAGGACCCCAGGCCTAGGATGTCCAGGATCTAAATGAAAAGTTTTGCATTAATTCCCTGTGCAGGTTGTGTGCCAACACCACACCCCTGTTAGAATGAACAAGGGTGGTCCATGCACCTTTCCCTGCCCTCAGTGTTCTTGAGAGATTCTAAAGGAAGGATGGGTCTCCGAACTGGCTCTACCAGGATTTTCAGACCATCCTAGAGGATCTTGCTGTGGGATGTTTATTGCTTTGTATTTATCAAAGCCTTTGTCACACTTTATTGTGACAATTTGTCTGTCAGGGCAGGAACTAGGTTGATAAAACAGATGGTGGCCTAACCCTCCACAGGACTATTTAATTTAAACAGACCAATTCTTAAGGTTCAGATGTCTACAGCACAGATCTTTTTCATTCATTCTCATAGTTCATGTTATTTTTCTTTAAATGTTCTTCTTTCCAAAGACAAACAAAAGTTGGGTTGGAGGCAGGTTATATACAGCAAAGAGAAAAACCTGCCAAACAAAGCAAAGGTTCTGAGTCTCCTCTCAGTGTGCTCTGGTCTATAATACACGAGCCACCTCCAAATCAAGGGTCTGGAAAGTAGGCAGCAAGTTCCTTCACAGTATGCAGAAGTCCTTAGAATAAGTACTCAGGGTCAAGATTGTCATGGCAACAGTAAAAGCTATAGCCTGCTCTATGGGCTAAGCACTCTGGTAGTGCTACCAATTCAAAGCCTCCATATAATCTACATCCCATCCCATGGTCCACAGAGCATCGTAGCATGGAACTGGAGTTGCTTCCTAGGATTTACAGTGTCCACAGAGAAAGCCATAAGTCCCAAACCAGTATTAAATTAACAGTCTAACCAACCCATGGGTCCAAATGTGGAGGGTACAAAATTATACAAGATGTTCGTGGCAAAATGAAAGAGTTTCTTGAGTCTCCACTCCCACAGTTCTTTGCCTAAGCTTGGCCTGAAACAAAACTGTGAGATGAGTAGAGGGAGTGTGGTGTACTCTTCAGCCTGCCCTGGATCTGCTATAGCATCGATGAAAGTAAGCACACTTATATAACATAAATTTTCCTTTATGAAGAACGGCTTTCCCCCTCCTCCAACTCTCACCTGACATTCATCCCTCCTAAGGTTATCTTCTGTTAGTCTAAAGTCTACCTAGTTTCTGATGAACCAGAAGTCAGCAAACTGTGGCTCTGCCCACTCTTTGACAAGTTTGTCCTGCTGTTGGCTTTTGTAAATAAAGGTTATTAGAACATGGCCATGCCCATTGTATCTTGTTGATGGTTGCCTTTTAAAGGCTGAATTGAGTGGTTGTTGCAAGGCTGTATGACCTTAGCCTAGAATTTTACTTTCTGATCTTTTACAGTAAAAGTTAGTTCCTAGACATATATACGTATATGTCCTACTCCCCATAAACCACCAGTTGAGGTTGCTTTATAAGGCACAATACTTCTGTTGGTAGTAGCGAATGGCTACCTAATAGATTACCATCCCAATGGGAAGTGTGTGGGAAAGGGTTTTGGAATAAATGAGTCTCTTGATTGGCTCCCAAACACATGTTCTCCTGGGTACTAGTGTTGTCAACATTAAAGATCAGCTGTACAGACAGCTTTTAATGAGGCCAGATAGATGGAACAGACTGGTGGACCTGCCTATGGAGTGAAAAAGGTTCCCTTGCATTGCCGTTGTATATGCAAGGAGGCATCAGAGATTCATTGAAGGGGGTATGGATTTTCAATACAAGGAGGCATGTTTATGTTAGCACAGTCCCCATGCCTCACTTGTTTTATCCCGCAGAAGCCTTTGTACCTGATCTCCTTTGGGAAGCTTTTCACTCTCCAGGGCATGCTTCCAGCTCACTCCTTCAAAGTCTGGAGTGTGAATGTTGATAAAGGGCACCCCCAGATCCTTCTTCCCTTCATGCTCCTCTTCACCTTCACCTTCCACATCACTCCGCTCCTCCAGTGCCCGAAGCTTCTCCAGGCGTTCCCTCTCAGCCTTCTCCCTCTCCAGGCGTTCCTTCTCTGCCCTCTCCTTTTCCAAGCGCTCCCTCTCCCGGTCTTTGCGGCCCCTGCGCCCACCACCACCTGAGGGAGCCTGGCGCTGGTCGTCAGGCTCATGGGGCATTTCTTCCACGCCTGCGTGAGGCATCTGGACCCCTTGCTTGCGGTCCCAGTATATGAGGATGTTTTGGACATCCTTCAGACACAAGTCATAGACTTTAAACCTTTGTGCCAGTGTCTTGTCAGCGTCCTTCAGGAAGTCTCCTTCGCTGTCCTCTTGTTCCTGGGTAATAGGGAACCCAAATGCGTAGTCAGTCGTGGGTTTCTTTTTCTTGGAGGGTTCTTCAGCTGTTTGCTGCTCTCTGACAGAAATTTTCCTTTCTATCGATTCCAACTTCATTTCTAACTTGGCAGTGGGGGGGACCTAGAAGGCAAAGCATATGAATTATGTATCAACTTATTAAAGACAAGCAAAACTGAATGCTGGACAGCAAGGGACATCTGGTTTCACCAGGTGAACGATGACTCGGGTGCCTCCCTAGGTACAGGAACTTTGGAATCACTTTGTGTGTGTGTGTGGTGGGGAGCTGCATCAGAAGTTCTGTCTCATGGTTTCATTTTGCAGATGTGGGCTTCATCTAGTGAACTTTGAGACAGGTGCCCAGGCACTTCAGCACACATTCTGCTCTAGGGCGGCTGGTCTGAATGACTAATAGAAAAAGACCAGCAAAGCCTGTTTCCTGCACATGCATTCAGGTGCCCCAGGAGAGGTCAGAGAGTGTGGTGGTTGGAACCCAGCAGTATTGCACCTTTGTGATCCTGCCAACAATCTAGTCCTCTCTCTGCATAATGAGGATAGTCAAAGGACTATTATGTGCAGATTCATATAAGGGATTTACAACAGTGCCTCTCATGGAGTAAGGGTTCTCTTAGCATGAGGTTATTAAAACTACACAGCTTTGTAGTTTGTTTCTGGGGACAAACTAAAGTTTAGAATCTGGTCATGCTTAGGCTTTGAAAATAGTATTTATGTGGGGCAGTGGTTGTGCATGTCTTTAATTCCAGTACTTGGGAGGCAGAGACAGGCAGATCTCTGTGAGTTCAAGGCCAGCATCGTCTACAAAGTGAGTTCCAGGAGAGTCAGGGTTATACTGTCTCAAAATAAAACCTGTCTCAAAAATAAAAACCAAAAAAATTATTTATTCGATGAACTTGGTATACAGAAATCAACCCTCACCCCCATTTCTTACTGTACTTTCAAGTATATTTTGTGGGCTCTGCTTTTTTTCTCTTTGCTTAGATGAAATCCTTAGGCAGTTCCATCACTTTGGGGAAACATTCTTAGATGACAGTAAATCCAGTCCAATCTCATGATCATTGCCTTCAGTATAGTCCAGTGCCTCCCTTCCCAGCCAGCTCAATTGAGGGCTGTTTCAGGCATGGAGTCATGAGTGACCAACAGCTGGCTTTCCCTTTCATCTCACTGTGCATCTTCTACTTATTCATCTTGACCACGGACCAGCAAGGTGGCCACATGGAAGTGATTGTCAGAGCTACCCTATGGGTAAGAACTCCAGCACCCCACTTCAGCTCATGTGAGAGGAGGCCTCAGTCTGCAGAGCCATTGTGAGGACATCGGGGTTGGTATAGAATGTGGTGCCAGGTTGGGAGAGGGGCCTTTCAGTTGGAGATTATAGAAACTCAACATAGAGTAACTGGAGGCTGACAAAGGACTGCAGAGTATCTGGCAAGATTTAAGAACATGGGTGATGAGCTTGAAGCAATAGGCACAGAAAGAAAATACATATATTATTCTACACACACAGTCATGTAGGAGGCTACATGGCAAAGTCCAGAAAATACAAAGGACCACTATGACATGGGACATGTTCTCTGTAGTCAGACATTTGAAAAGAGATGCCCCAAATGAAGCCATTTATTTGGAAGTTGGATCACATACTTTGAAACACTCTCTGAGTTCAACAGCTATAAAGAATAGTCAGAAAGCTTTGGATAGGAGCAGGAATGCCAGCGTATACAAGGGGATGCTTAAAGCAATGCACCTGTGAATGTGTTCAAAACTTCATAAATTAGAAAACAAGAATGAATAACATTAATATCTACCATAAGAACTTAGAAGGAGAATTGAAGAAAAACACAGTAAAAAGGAAGAAATTGTGAAAAGGCAGGAAGAGACATTAACAAGAGAGAAAACAAGTCACAAAGTCAATAGCAGTTTTTTGGAAAAACACGGAAATAAACATTTTTTGGAGACAGATTCTAAAGTAAGCAGGCTGGCCTTGAACATGCAATGTAGTAAAGGATGAACTCGAGCTGCTGATCCTCCTGCCTCTACCTCCTGAGTGCTGGGATTACAAGTGTGTGTTACTATGCCCATTTTTATGAGGTGCTGGGAATTGAACTTCAGACACCATGTATGCTAGGCAAGCATTCTATAACACTTGTATCTACATCTCTAAGATGAAAAACTTCTAACAAATTTGAAAAATAATAGAGAAGGGCATGAATGCATAATAAATGAATAACATGTAGGATGACAACAAGGACATGGCTATAGAGTTAGAAGCCATTTAAAGAGATAGTAAGGAAGATAACATCATAAGATGACTATTTTAAAAGAAAACTATGATATCTCTTATGTTACTCAGAAACCAGAGAGAAAGAGACAGCAGAAAGGTTCAGGGAGAAGCTGTATCCTTCAAAGGCAACCCCTCAATGACCTACTTCCTAAAAGTCGATTTATCTATGGATTCTTCAACCCATTAATCAATCCATCAATGAATCAAGTGTCTTCATGATCTGTTATTTCACAGGAGGGCAATAATGTTTTCACATGTGAAGCTTTGGGGAGCGTTTTCCTCCTTCTTCCCCTCCCTCTCCCCCTCCTCCCCCTTTTCTCTCCTCCTCCTCCTTCCCCTCTTCCCTCTCCTCCATCTTCTCCCCCTCCTCCTCTTCCTCCTTCTCTCCCCTCCTCCTCTTCTCTTCCTTCCTTCCTTCCTCCCTCCCTCCCTCCCTCCCTCCCTCCCTCCCTCCCTCCCTCCCTCCCTCCCTCCCTTCCTTCCTTCCTTCCTTCCTTCCTTCTCCTCCTCCTTCTGATTTAAACCATAATGGGATAAAAATGACCAAGTGGGGATAGAAGAGTTTGAGGCTGAAAACCTAAGGATGACTAATGACTAATGCAGTTGGGGCCAGAAAGGAAAGATAGAGGTGGGAGGAAGAAGAGGGAGAAGAGGGAGAGAGTGTGCCCGGAGACGTGAAGCTGGGACACTTAGAGGAGAGCTCAAAGGCCCGTGCCCTTTATAAAAACCCTACCCACCAAGACACCAATCAAGTCAAACGTTGACACATGGGTGCCTGATATGAACATGAAGAAGCTATTGGAGATTTTGAGCAAAGGGTATGATAGAGACTGAAGTCAGGGTAAAAAAATCCCATTGAATCATGAATGGGAACCGAGCAAGTAGAGCCTGAGAGCAGGGAAACATTTTGGAAACTTTGATTATGAAAGAACAAGAGAAACACAGTGCTGGTCCGGATTTATTTCCTTTCACTTCCAGAGGATGTATTTGGTCTCAGCTGGCTTTCTCTGAGCTAGTATTTTCAAACCAGATGACTACAGAAAACCAAGAAGGGTATTAAGAAGTCTTCCCAAGAAATATGGTCAAATGTGCTAAGCTCAGGTGACATGCACATAGTTTGTCTGTAAATAGATGCATGGGCTATGGTCATTTCCACTCATTCTGAAGTCACCAAATCACACTTGAAGCTACTCGATCCCTAGCCTGTGGTAGGGACACAGGAGGGGCAGGGCTCAAGTCACTTCAAAGTCCCAGTAGACTCCGGCTGAAGACTATGATGAAGTTAGTGGACAGACTTCTAGGCTAACTGTGCTCTGAACAGCCTTTTTCATGACATGTGAATTATTATCTTTAAAAACTAAATTTGGGGATGATGAGATGGCTCAATGTGCTAAGGCACTTGATGACAAGCCTGATTACCCGAATTTGATTTCTATGACTCATGTAATGGAAGAAGAGAACTGATATCCATACATTGTCCTCTGACTTCCATTTGTGTGCTATGGCACACACACATGCACACAAATAAATATAAATGTAATTAAAAATTTAAAAAGGGATGATAAACTGGCATAGATTATTTTAATGTTTTTCCCAATAAAATATGGAGCTGTTGGTTGGTGAGGAACTGGAGGCACTCAGAACAAGGCAGGCCTCTGCCATTGCTCTTTGTTGCCCATAACAAATCGGTAGTAAGACCCCATGGCCGAGCATTATGTATTTTAGTTGCAGGACATAGAGAAATTAAAGCAGAATTGACCAGGAAATTATCTCCTTACTGGTTGGCTTTTATTGTGTCATAAGGTGCAGCTGAGGGAGAAAAGACATCGTTGATCTTAACCAGCATTGGACTGCATGCTATAAATGACCTGCTAGGCAAGATGTACCATTGGCACAATAGTGGCAAGACTGTTTATGGGAGTAATCGAATGTTCTCTTGACTGGATTTGAAGCCCGCTCCATAGGAGCGAATTCAAACCTGGTATTGTAAGCGTGGTCAAAAACCATGGCTGCATGGCGGTTCCTCAGGAAAATGGGAATTAGTTTACCACAGGACCCGGCAATCCCACTCTTAGGCATATACCCAAAGGATCCACATCCATGCAACAAAGACATCTGTTCAACTATGTTCATAGCAGCACTATTTGTAATAGCAAGAACCTGGAAGCAACCTAGATGCCCCTCAATTGAAGAATGGTTAATGAAGATGTGGCACATCTACACAATGGAATACTACTCTGCAGAAAAAAAATAATGGTATCTTAAAATTCGCAGGCAAGTGGATGGCACTTGAAGAAACCATCCTGAATGAGGTAACCCAGTCACAAAAAGAGGAACATAGTATGTACTCACTCATATATGGATTTTAGACCTAGAGCAAAGGATCACCAGCCTATAATTCACACCACCAGAGGAACTAGGATACAAGGTGTATTCTAAGAGATTCATATAAAGTCCCTCACAGAACCGGGAAGGGACAAGTCCCCCAGAGCTCAGGGGAAGTGGGGGGCAGCGAATGGAGAGAGAAGTAGAAAACGAAGGGGAGGAAAGGAAAACACATGAGACTAGGAAGATTGAGCCCAGTTAGGAATAGAAGACAGGGGAGAGAGAGAGAGAGAGAGAGAAAGAGAGAGAGAGAGAGAGAGAGAGAGAGAGAGAGAGAGAGAGAACATAAAAGAGGGAACCAATATTGGTTTGAAGATAAAACTGAACACAAAGAAAGGTTTAGAGAACTATAAGACTGCCGCCAACTAACAATTTGAGCATCCGTGGAAAGACTACCATAAATGCCCTTCCCGGAGAGTGAGATCAACAACTAACTTATCCATGAAACCCTCAACTAATGCCTGTTGGAAACAGGAGCAAACACCCATACATAAACACTGAGTTGAACTAGAACCCAGATGCAGATGGAGAGGACAAGACCAGGCGGCAGAAACACATACAGACAGCTTACCTGAACAAGGAGGAGCTAACGGGCCCCCAGACTGATAGCTGGGAAGCCATCTTGGGACTGACTCAGGCCCCCCTGAATATGGGTCTCAGCTAGAAGCACTAAGCTGTCTAAGGGACCTCAGACACTGGAGCCAGGATCTATCTCTGGTGCATAAAAGGACCTTGCGAACACATCCCCCATGGAGGGATAACTGCCTTAATCCAGAGACAGGAGAGAAGCCCTAGTCCCTACTTCACAGGACCTGTCAGATCTACATGACCCTAACTGGATGGCATTCCCCTACATATGGAATTGGGGTGGGGGGATGGGAGGGGAGGGTGGTTAGGGTGCATGTGAGAGGGCAGAGAGTGTAAAAGGGAGGGAAGGAGGGAAGGAGAGAGGGAGGGAGGGAGAGGGAACTGGGATCGACATGTAAAATAATAAATTAAATAAAAAAATGCTTGACTCCAAAATTTAAGTTCAAGTACAAGTTACTAGGGAAAAGGATTTCTATTTTTTTCCACAGAAAATGAAAAGCGGTGGATTCCTTCCAGACTAATGTGGTTTGATCAAGCAAGACCACATGAAACAGAGTACCAGGTGATCCTACATTCAAAACAACTGGACAAAGCAGCCTTACAGACTATAGCCAGGATTTCTGCATCTTCTTAGGATCCCCATGACAGTGCCCTTACCAGCAGGAAGTAGTTCGGAAAGAACGATGTCAAAATTCCCTAATATTGTCTATAAATGTTTGTTTTCATTTAAATGGACTTGGTTATATAAAATAAATAAGTAAAAGAAAAAAAAAAAGAGATATTAGCTTTGGAGGTAACTGAGTGTACATAATTATGCAAAGGAAGAAAGAATGCATTCATTTTTTTTTTTCTTTTTAAAAATCAGTCATGGTTATTGTTTTTTTTTTTTCAGGTTTCTTATCATAATAAAAAGAAATGGCCATGTGCTTAAAAAAAAAAAAAAAAAACCATGCCTGCAGAAGTGAAGGCCTTGGGGAGAACCTATTGATGCCCCTGGAGGCAAGTTTTTCATACTAACTTACTTAGCACCATTTGGGGCCCTGAAGCAGGTAAAGGATAGAGCAAAGTCTATGATAAAGTTCTGGGACTCTGGCTTCATCTGTGAACCTTAGGTGGGGACCATTGTCCTGAATGTGTGGGATGTTAAAATGCACGGCCGGTGAGGCACAAACTCAGCACCTACACAGTCAGTGATTAATAGCGCTGGGCTTGGTCCTTCTGCCTTCTGCCCTACCACAGTATCCATGTAACCATAACATGGTTAGTCGGGTTCCTGGAAGGTAGAGACACTGGTCTGGTTTGCAGGTTACAGTGGTGGCCCCTTTGCTTCTCAGTAAGGAGCCATTAAGGGCCACTACCTGCTTGTTTGTGGTTACTTGTGACTTCTTTAGGGGCGGCTCCTCCTTCACAGGGCCCTGTTTAGGCTTTTTGATCTTTCGCCTCAGCTCATCCTCTTCCTTCTGCCGCTCCAGCTCCTGCTGCAGTTTCTTCTCCTGCATCTCCCTGGCCAGCCTTTCCAGCTCCCTGCATCGAGCCAGAGACAGAAAACAGAACTCAGGGCCTCCTATTTCACCTGCCTGGCTGGGGCTGCCAGGAGGAGGGTGCAGAGCTTTCTTGGAAGGAAGGAAGGAAGGAAGGAAGGAAGGAAGGAAGGAAGGAAGGAAGGAAGGAAGGAAAAGAGTGAGGTAGGAAGGAAAGGAGGAAAGGAAGGAAGGAGGCCACAGCTCTCTTTAAAAGATCATTCAACAAATCTCTGATGAATTAGATGCAATTAGAATTTTTTTAACTCGCCCTGTCTCTTTTCACTGGAGAGGAAGACAAAGGCTGAGAATATGCCTGATCATTAGGAAAGAATGTTCGAAGATGGCGGTGGCATCAGTGCAGGTACTGTCCACTTCCCTACGCCCTCACACCTGATGTTCAGACATGGAGGAATGGTGTGCTTTGAATACCAGCCCCCAGCACAGCTGGTGCAGAGCCGTGGTGCTGGCTCTGGAAGGTCAGTCCTCTCTTTCCCTTTGTTCTTTCCTTCTGTTCTGTGCATTCAGTCAAGTCTGCTCTGCTGCTAACAGCACAGAGGCATCAAAGCAGGTACCATGCGTAGAGGAGCGAGGAGATGGCTCTTCTGAAAACATCTAACCCACAGCTTTTAACCTGGGAGTCACAACACTAGATGGGATTATGTAACTGAATTCAGTGGTTGTGAAAAATCTGGCAACAGTAAAAAGTTTCTGGATATACAATATCAAAAACTTAATTAAAAAAATAAAATCAAATACCGTGAAGAGGCCTTGGCCTCCAGAATGCTGGGATTAAAAGTGTGTGTCCTCATGCTGGACACAGCTTTGACTCTGAACATATAACATACTCATCGTGTGTGTATGCATGCCATTCCACTGTGCATGCGACGTCAACGGACCTGCTTGGCTCAGATTCCAGACTACTGTATGTTATGAATTGCAGGTTTTTTACTGTACAAAGTTTTCTGCTTTTATATAAACAGAATAGCTTAATTACAGAAAAGAAAGTAATTTGTTAGCATGGAAACAACAAATTACTATATCAACATGTTAGAAGGATTGATTTTAAGAACTGCTGTTTGAGTTGCATTTTAAAAGAATGCTGAAATGAATTTTGGCTTGAGATTAAGGCAGAATGTCCAGAAATTTTTGGAAAAAAATCAGACTCCTGATATTTTGTACTACATATTCATGTGAAAGTATTCCCAGCATTTATTATTATAAAATAAAAATATCAATCAATTCTGAAAAATGCTGAAGATACTCTTTGTGTTCAGTGTCAAAGATTTAATTCTTTACATAAAAATAAACAAGTAACTGGCTGTGGTAGCACACACTTTTACTCCTAGCACTTGGGAGGCATAGGCAGAAGGTCTCTGAGAGTTTTGAGTTTGAGGCCAGCCTGGTCTACACAGTGAGACCCTGTCTCAACAGAAAAAGTATATGCATCTCATTACTTTGCAAATTTACTTCTGTATATAATAATTAGTAAAATTATATGTATACCAAAGAATTGTTTTAAAATAAATTTTATTCTGATACCAGAGATTGTTTGGCTTGCATATTAATTTACCTATATTACCTGAGGTCATGTAAACATTCCTTAGGTAAGAAGGACTCAAGAACACAAAAGCTTAGGAAGCCCTGTTTTACCCATCCCTTCATCGCCACTCATCTGTAGTGCTCCTGGTTGCTGTGACTCACTGCTCACTGAAGCTATGTCTACATCCTTCATTTTGTGTGTGTGTGTGTGTGTGCACATGCACGTGTGCACGTGGGTATCCATGTTACAAACAGCTTGTTGATGAGCTCTGGGACTCAAATGTGCTCTGTGAAGCAAATGCGTGAAGGCAGCAGGCACTGCAGCCTTGATGGTAAAGGGGTGTTTCTGGAGCACCAAAAGCTAAGCTTGTTATGTCTCAATGAGCAGACATTTCTCCTACACAGGGGAAAGGATGAAGGTATGCTGTGTGTGTGTGTGTTATATAATCTCTTTTTGGAGTCAGTGAGAGGAGTCCCTCCAGGCAGAGGGAAAGAAGAAAATGGGCATATATCATAGCTGAGTACCACTGCTCTGCGACCTCGAATGCTGGAAATCCCAGAACGTAATGGGCAATGGCGCTGGCCCTGTCTGTGATGTCTGAAGGTAGGATAGGAAGGCTGTGTGTGAGACAGATAGCCTGAGCTTGCGATTGATTCAGCTCTGGGTGCTATATGGTGTGTGTGGGGTGTCTAGTTCCTGCGCAGTCCCTAGTGAGGCACACTGACTGGTTTCCCTCCTGGGTTTCCCTGCTTGTTGATTGTCAGCTGCACAGTCCGAGGGTCACACAGAGGCAGAGGTGGGCTTAAGAAGTGGGGGAATGGTTAGGTCATTATACCCATGTCAACAGAGTGGCACCTGAGTTACAAGCTGCAGACACCTAGGCATAGAGGACAACAGGTCCTACCCAGAATTCATTTGCTAGGGCAGCCAGTGGGAGCACAGGGACATGACATACTTCCTGCTAGCCTCAAATGCCCCAGCAGGAAGGGAGTAGAGGCTAGGAGGAGATACTCTGAGAGCCTGCAGCAGCTGGGGCCCTGGGGTAGCCAAGTGGGTTTCTCCACCCTCCCTCCACAGTGTGCCTCCGGGTCTTCTGTGGTTGATGCTGTCTTTCTGGAAGATAGATCAGAGCGGACTGTGTACCCTCTAACTCTGATCTCCGCCCGAGTCCCTCCCCAGGGAACAGTGCTGTTCTTGCCAGCCATTGGTCCTACCTCTTCTTTCTCTCCCGGAGTGCCTGCCGAACCTCACGGTCGAATGTGATTTTCTCTTCCGGTGTTAGGGGCATCGTATTCTTCCTCATCTAATGTTCGGAGGCGCTCCTTCTCCCGAGCAATAGCTTCTTTGCGTTTGCGCTCTGTGGAGTGAAGGGAGAGGGGGAGGGGGAGGTCGAGGTCTTAGCAGCTTTGCCCACACGGTGACAGCAGGAGGTGGCAGGAGGGTGGATGGGATTCCGGGTCCCTGCTGGGTTTCCTTTATCTCTATCATGCCAAGTTTGGGTTCCATCTATGGTTGGCTGAGCAGTGGTCCCCAAAGATGTTCAAGTCTTAGTCCTTAAACTTGAGGATACGGGGCTTTCCACCACAGAAGGGCTTTTGCAGACATGACTGAATACGGCGGGGTCCTATCAAAAGGTCCCTTATAAGAAGGAGGCAGAGAGTCAGAGCACAGGGTTAACAGCTCTGTGACAGAAGAAGCAGAGGCTCTATGCTAAGGGCTGCAAGGAGCAGTGTGAGCCAAGGAACCCTAAAAGATGGTTCCTAAAAGCTATAAAAGGCGAGGAGCAGGATTCTTCCCCACCACAGCCTCTAAAGGTCCACAGCACTGTTAATACCTCGACTTTAAGGACCTTTGACCCCAGAACTGTAACATGATAAGTCCATGTTGTTTCATGACACCAAGTTTGTAAATTCTATGGTGCTAATGTTTGTGACTCCCTAAATTCACAGATAGAAACTTAATCCTCAATATGAAAGTGTTGAGAGATGAACAGGTCTTAAGGGAGGAGCCCTCATGAATGGGATTAGTGTCCTTTCAAATGAGGCCTGAGGGAGGATGATGCCCTTCCTACCAGGCCAAGAGCCAGCAAGATAACACTGGGTCTGACCACAGCTGGTCCTCACCAGACTCCGATGCTGCGCTGAGATACAGATTCAGTCCAAAGATCATTGAGAAAATAATAATTATTATTAATAACACGCCATTTCTTTCAAGTTGATCTTTATAGACACGTGTTCTAGATAATTGGGAAGCAGGAGGTTAAAGTACTTCATGGTTCCCGATGAGAACATGATGAAGCCGACTGAGTTCTGTTCACGAACAAAGTCTGCTTTAAAGATGTCCTTGCTTTAAAATGATGAGCTGTGCAGATGGTGCCCCGAGAGAAAAGCCTCAGTGAAGCACAGGACAGTATCCAGAACCCCTTCTCCTCAAAGGCGGGGCTCTCCTGCCTGGGGACAGAGCGGGCAGCGGTCTCCAAACTCCCCTCACAGGCCTTGTTTGGCTGACCTGCTTCTGACTAAACTAGTGGTAATTCAAGTAACATTATTTTCATGTTTTGTCTCCATTTTTCTTTTTAAAATTACATTTATTTACTCTGTGTGTGTGCGTGTGCATGTGCATGTGTGTGCACGCAAGCACACATGTGTGTCATGGTCCACATAGAGAGGCCAGAGGACAGCTTGCAGGAGCTGGTTGTCTTCTTTCACCATGTGGGTCCCAAGGATGGAATTCAGATCGTCAGATTTGGTGTCAAGCACCTTTATCTGTAGAACCATCTTCCTGGTCCTCGCTATTTTTCAAACTTTTTAATTACTAACTTTTTCTGGCCATTGAGGTAATAAGAGAAGTGGCTCCCTCTGAATGTACTATACTTGCATCCTTGCTATGCAGCCCAGGCTGACTTTGAATTAAATCCTTCCTAAACCTACTGAGCGCCATCACATTTGTCTGTCATGTGATCTTGAGAAGACTTTTTGTATTGTGGGGCTTCACTGTCTTCATCTGTAAAAAGGGGGCAATGATATTCACTGGTGAGGATACAATGACCCAATGTGTACAAAATAGCCCAATTAGTTCAAAGGAACTGCATGTTTGTCTTAAACTGGACCAGCAAGCAAAGCATCCTAGGTCGGGATGTGCCCACAGTGTGTTCTCTTTAGCCTGTTCATGATAAGAAACAAGTGCTCCAGGTGCTTCCCAGGTCAGAGGTAAGGTGCCAATGAGACATAAGTATAACAATGTCTTTATCGAACCAGGGAAATGGGTTGAAAAGCACAAGGCCCCATGGCAAGGAAAGCCCTGTTGGGCTTGGGAAGGATGGCCAGGGAGGTTGGGGTCCTTGCCTTCTAGCTCCTTTTTGGCCTTCTCCTGGGCTTTCATGGCCACGTAGTCCTGAGCCATGTTGAGGACATATATGTGCTCCCGGCTGCCGATGGCCTTTAGCAGGCAGAGGAGGGCAGAGGGCGCACTCCGAGCAAAGAGGCGTGTCCAGGCTATCGAACACCACGCCTCTGAAGCAGTCACTGAGCTGCAAGCAGAGAGAACAGGATGGTTATTTCAGTCTGGAGGTCAGCTGCTCTCCATGGAGAGAAGGCTTGTTCTTTTGTCAGGTTCTGCACACCCACTGGGCTCCAAAATAAACACAGGAAACCAAAGTCCAGGTACGACATGAAAGGAAGAAGCTGGTTTTGTGGAACTTACTGGTTCTTACAAAACGTATATGAACAACAAATGCCTAGTTACCTATGAAAGAGTATAGTGGCAGGTGATTGGAGAACAGAGGATTTGTTTCATCTCCATGTGTAGAGTAAAGGAACAAAGAAAATGTCAAAAGGTTTAGAAAGATCCATGAGGTGTATAAAAATAAGATGCAAAGAGAAGAAAAGAGAAGAGTTCGCATGGATAGAGAAATAGGCAGCAATGGAATGCGGGCCACCTGTGCTTCTCTTTTGGTGTGTGTACATGTATGTGCATGTCTGTGTACAGGTACACACACACATGCATGCATATGCATATGGAAGCCAGAAGACAACCTCAGGTGTTATTCCTTGAGAGCCATCCACCCCTTATTTATTTATTTTAAACAGGGTCTCTAACTGGGACTTGGGGTTCACCAATTCCACTCTGTTGGCTGGCCAATGAGTCTCGGGGATCCTTTGGTCCCTGCCTCCCCAGATTTTGGATTACAAATACATGCCACCATGGTTAGATGTTATGAGGTGCCTGCTGGGAGACCCAATTCAGGCAAACGCTTTACCATTAAGTTGTCTCCCAGGCCCGTATTTTTCCCAGGTCCCACTGCCTTGGAGTGAAGTGAACTTTGGCAATGTAACTGGAGCAGTATGATTCTGGTGATATGAGCACCAAAGAATGGCTTTTCCAGCAGTGTGCTATTACAAAGGAGATCAGTGGAGCTACCGACAGCCAGGAACAAGCAAGAGGAATGGAGCTGAATCCCCAGCACTTATGTAGGCATCAGGCTGGTGTGGCTGCTGCTTGTACCCAGCACTTGGGAGGCCAAGATGGGGTCTCTGCAGTAAGCTGGCTAACTAAACTAGCCAGAACTGGTAATCTCTGATTTCAGTGAGAGAGACCCTAACTCCATAAATAAAAACGAAGAGCAGTTGAGAAAGACACCTGAAATCAACTTTAGGATTCTGTGTGCATGTGTACCTCTTTCCTCCAACCCATATGCACACACTCATACAAACATATGCGCGCGCACACACACGCACACACACATATACACAAAGTGCATTTAATAGTGGCCCAGTGTGAGAAACCAAGGCAAACACACAACTCTTGTGCCTCCTAGTTCTTGTTGGTCATGGTTGCAGACCAGCTATGTATATTTTTCCATGTGTGAGCACTGGAGATCAAACCAAGGCCTTGAGCAAGCCACACAGGCACACTTCCACTGAGCTGCAGCTCCAGTCCCCTCAAGTTTAAAAAAAAAAAAGTCATCATAATGGTTTTGATCTTAAAAGTAGTATGTCCTTGAAAAGAATTTAGAAAGACAAAAGGAGATATGAAATCCACATACATAGCTACTAACCAAAGAGAACACCTGACTTGCATGTAGGAGTTGTCTTTTTTTTTTTTTTTAAACCATGCATGTGACATTATTTGCAAATATAAAACGTAATTTTGCTTGACATACTAATATTTTTCGCATTACATACTGAAAACATTTTTAACAGTAGTTTACAGAGATCTATGTTTTATTTTGGAGACAATATCTCACTGTGCAGCCCAACCACTATGCAGTCTCAAATCCACAACCTTGTGTGCATACAGCAGGAGAGAGGTGCACAGCCCCAGCTTTCTGAGTGCTGGGATTTCAGGTGTACATCGACATGCCAGTCAATTCTAACTTTTGGCTGCTTACACTATACTTTTAAACCCATCACTCTCCTCTCTCTCCTCCCCCCCTCTCTCTCTCTCTCTCTGTGTGTGTGTGTGTGTGTGTGTGATCTGCTCCCTAGGTCTCCGAACAGTGGCTTCAGACTGCAGGGAAGGCAGAGGCCATGGGCAAGAGCTGCCAAAGGGATAAGCAAATGGCTGTTGAGAGTGAAGGAGCCCACTCTCCCTCTTTGAGACCCGTGGGTGGGTGGGTGGGCTCTGAATTGCTAAGGGTGGCTGATGGCCTAGCAGCTCAGCTCTCAGTATGGGTTCAGTGTGTGAGTTCCAAGCCTGTAGCTTTGTGTGGATGGGTGTGCACGCACCTGTATCCGCTCAGTCAGGATCTGAATGAGAATTTCTTCCGGGAGCACACAGCTCATCAGCCCAGTCTCACCTCCCACACTGGCGCTGACACTGAGCCGCCGCTGGGTGGGCCCCATGAGAGGGCTAGAGGAAATCTGTTGAGTGGGAGAAGAGCCAGAAGTCAGAATCTACAGTTTGCATTCCCACCAGCAGTGGAGGAGTGTTCCCCTTTCTCCACATCCTCTCCAGCATGAGTCATCATTGGTGTTTCTAATTTTAGCCATTCTGGCAGGAGTAAGATGGTATCTCAGAGTTGTTTTGATTTGCATTTCCCTGATAGCTAAGGATGTGGAGCACTTTCTTAAGTGTCTTTCAGCCTTTTTGATTTCCTATATTGAGAATTCTTTCTTCAGTTCTGTACCCTGTTTTTAAAATAGGATTATTTGGTGTTTTGTTGACTAGTTTCTTGAGTTTTTTGTGTATTTTTTCCTTTTTTCACCCCACTTACTTATTCTTTTTTATACATCATTTTTATTTATTTTACATACCAACCACAGTTTCCCTGTCCCCCTCTCCTTCTGTCCCCCCTCCACTTCCCTTCTAACCAGTCCCCCACCCACGCCTCCTCTATTCATCTGGAGAAATCTTAATACTGTGAACTTAAGGTTTCTAGTGCAGCTGGGCCACCAGCGTTCTCAACTATCTTTTCTTTATGCAGCACTAGTTTCTGATTTTATGCATGATAGTTGAAATATCTGTGCTCTGCCACTCCCCTTTAGCACAGTCTACAACTCTAAACTTGGTACTGCTTTCTAAAAAGAGATCACACTTCTTCTATACACATCAGAGCTGTCAAATAAGATTATTTTCCCAGCCTCAATACTCCATCTCAATTCTCCTATCCTTATCTACATCTTTAAAAAAGAGTTTATGGACCCCAGAGGAAGCCAGTGCCATTATCTTTTAACTGTGCTTAATCCTGCCCCTCACCCCCTTCTCCTGGAATTGCGTTTCTCCTTGGGCGCACCTTATATTTCTCCAGGAGTGCCTCCCCTTTCTCTCCATCCAACTACCCACTCTCCCTGTGCCCCAGCGCTGCTCTCATTTTAGACCTGCATCTTACTTTTGCCTTCATTGCCCTCCTAGCAACCCGCTCTTGATGCCAGGCTTGCTGTCTGACAGCTCCCTTTGCCCCCTCTGCTCGCACATTTTAGCACTTCTTGCTCACCTGACTTCATTTACCTCAACTCATTCTTCACTTTCATCCATCTCATGCCACTGCCTTTAGCACTGCTGTCTGCCAAGATGGCTCATACCATGTGACTTCTTTATAACTTACCATGACTTTCCCCTATAGCCCCGCACCACTTACCTTAGTGGTCCAATCCTTTATATTCCTTTACAACTGGTTTGAGCCACAGGGAATTACTATTACGGGATTCCAAAAATGGTTGATTTTTTTTTTATTGGCCACTTTCTAAGGTTCGACTTAGTTTCTTTTGTAGTTATCTTCTGTCACCATCTTATTTTAGACACTTTGTATGTGTGATTGTCTTCCCCACAAGTGCTCGCTCAATCAGTGCAGCTCGAGTGCAAGACCTTGCTTCCTTAAACTTTACCTCTCTGGCATCCAGCTTGGTGCTAACAAAGGGTAAGTACTTGCTGGGTACCAGACAGCTGCACAATAATTTCTGATGGAGTAGCACAGGGACAGCAGTCTCCTGGTAAGGACAGCCTTAGAGAAAGAGGGTGCTAGCCTAGCTGTATGATGCCTGCCGGGGAGGAAGAGAAAAGATCCCAGCCCTCTTCCCAGGGGTCCCTGCATACCTGTGGTGTATCGGATTGGTGCAGATGATGCTGCTTCTGAGACCCAGACAAGTGGCTATCAGCCTTGCCTTTGGGGAGCAACACGCTCCCACGCACACTCTTTGTAGTTTTAAATTCCTGGGTCACCAGAGTGAGTTCTGAGGTAAACTTGCCCAGGTTCTCAGTGCTTAGTCGTGCTGGTGCTCCGATATTTTGGGTCATTGAAGACTCTTGAGCTGTTAGGAAAAGGTGGATTTTTAGTAAATGTCATCTTACAATATGCAGGAAATCACAGTGGGGATGGTATGCCGAAGCCAGTGCTACTTTCTTATAGAATACTGAACCATCTTCTCATACAGCTGACTGAACCAGGTTGGAGGAAGAGGCTCCACCCACCAAGCATTGGATGTTGGGTCACTTGTGGTCTGGGTTCTTTCCTGCCTGCATTAGTTACATGTTTATTGTTGTGGTAGAATGCTGTGACCAGAGGGAACTTATAGACAAAAGTATCTATTTTGGCTAATGGTTCAGAGAGGTAAGAGTCCCTTATGGAAGGGAGGCAAGGCAGGGGCCGGAGCTGGGGAGATCACGTCTCACATAGGAAGCTGAGGGAGCGGAACTGAAAGGGGGAGCAAGGCTATAAACTCTCAAAGCCTTCCCTCCATGACACACTTCTCTCAGCAGGGCCACACCTCCGATAGTCTCAGAACCTCACCAAACAGTGCCACCAACTGGGGACCGAGCATTTAAATATCTGACCCACAGAGGGATATTTCCCAAACTACCCTACTGCCTGCCTTTTCCTTTCTCATTTTCTTTCCTTCTTCCTTCTTTCTTTCTTCCCTCTTCCCTGTCCTGTCATCATTTTACCTCTGTCTTCTTTATTGATCAATTTCTCTAAACAGTGATCAAACCACCACTGTCACAATAATGAATATTTGAAATTTTCCAGTAGCAGCATAAAAGTAAAAAAAAAATCAACTAAAATGGTATATTTTATTTAAACTATTATGTTACAATGGATGGTTCAACTTATAAGCTATAAGCCAAGCATAAAAACTGACAGCGTTGTTGTGAATTCTGTCTATTCTGCATCTTCAGTGGTCCAGTGTACACTGTGCTCTTATGCCTCACCCAGGCTTGAACTAGCCACAGCTGAAGCATTCAGCAGCTTCCTAAGGCTAGCGGCTTCTGCTTGGCATAGGCAGGCTTGCACTTAGCTTGCTGACTGGGGCATTCTGCAAATGCTGGATAGGGCCTAACCCTTCTACTGTGGCTCCCAGTGGCACCAGAAACCCCTGGACCTTGAGAAACCAATGTAGGGCCCATTCATTCCCTTGTAACTTTCAGCAGGATCCAATTCTGCTCATTTATGTTCAATGACTTTTTGTTTTTTTTTAAATACATCTTAGTTATGTGTCAGCTCTACACCCGACATTGCTCCCAGGGCTGTGAATACAGTAGAGAGGAAAATGAATACAACCCCTGCCCCAGAAGCATCTGTACTGAGAGCAGCAGGGACAGATAACAAAACAAAACAAGTGAAATGAGACTACTGTGCTAATTAGAGCAAAGGACTCCAGAGCAAGAAGGTAGATGATGTGATAGCCCCACCCACTTGTCTTCCATCCTCCTAAGCTGCAAGTCTCTCTCCTTCTCTCTCCAGGGCCTGTCCTGCTGAGTCCCTGCCTTCAGGACCCCTGGATTTTCTATCCATTCTTCCTCTTAACATACAGGTATTCCCTGAGGATCTCCATTCTCCTTTGGGGCCTCTCTGGGCCAGATTCCAACCTTTCCAGTGTCTGACAGATTACTCCAGCCCTGTCTCCAGTGTGATGACACTCAGTTCAGAAGCTCAAATTCATCATCTTGCCAGGATGCTAACAAAATCACATGAACCATTTGTTTATCAGAAAACAGGGAATGCGCAAAGGAGTTAGAATCATGACATTGCTCAGGATTTTCCCTGAAGAACTGTTTCTCTCATCTACCCAGCAAAGAGCCTTGTTTTCTCCCATGAGTATTCCAAGAGGATCAACTAGCAAGTGTGGTGCTGTCAGGAACTGTGTCACGCTGTTAGGACTGTTAACAGAGATGGGATCCAGCTCTAAGCAGGTCCTCTGCTTCCAACACAATATATGCTTTTCCTTGCGTGGTTGCTCTCCTGACCAGTGGAGTCAGGATTCGTGGCTTGTATTGGGAAGAACACACCAGGACTCTACGATGAGATCCAAAAGTTCAATCTATCTTCATATGCTGCCTCCTCCACCCCAGGATTCCTTCCACAGTGAATGATGACATTCTCCTACTCTTTGTGATCACTCCTGAACATCCCCTTGCTCCTTCAGCTCTCCACCATGTAGGTAGACACAGAGTCAGCTGGACCCAGGCCATTTCCCCTGCTTTTCTATTGCTCCCTTTATATTATGAGAGCTATTTTCCTACTTTGGTTTCTGAACATCTGGGAGTGACCACTGTCACCCCCAAATTCTTCGTTTTCTTCAATAGAGTTCAACTTCCTAATCAAAGCTAATGATAATTGACCCGACCAGCCTTCCCACCTTTGAGTTACCATCGATTGCCCTGATTTCTTGGTTTTCCCCTTGTCTCTATTTTGCCTGTTAATAGTCACTTGATCCCCAAAGCCCAATTCCATGAAGCCTTTCCCCTGATGCCTTTTGTTGGAACCTTCTAGTCCTAAACTTGCTCTGCCACAGAAACAGAAACTTCTTTGGTTGTGGTATTTCCTCCCGTGCTGACAGAGCTCATCTGAGCCTCCCCTCCAAGTGTCAGCCCAACTACAATGTGGGTTGTGTCTCTTATGGTTCTGTTTTCTACTGTGTCAAGCATACACTCGCACTGCTCATGGAAAAATACCTCTGTATACTAGGTGAAGAGAATTCTTTGGGACAAACTGGCAACATGTCACACACCAGCCTTTGCCCAGGAAGCTCAATGTGATGCATAGAGGGATGATCTTAGAAGCAAGGGTACCATCACTTGACTAGGCAAAGCCAAGAGGAGCCTGAGGTGGTAAAAGAGCTTGCCATTTGAGTTCAGTCCCCAGAAGCCACATAAAAATCTGTTGTGGTAGTGTGCAAGTGTAAGCCCAGGGCTGAGGAGAAGAAATGGATGGATATTTGGACCCCATTGAGCAGCTAGCCCAGCTAATCAGTGAACTCCAGACCAATGAGAAACCTTGTCAACAAACCAGGTGGGGAGTTCCAGAGGACACCCAAAGCTGTCCTCTGACTTTCACACACGCATGCCCTTGCATGCATGTGCAACCCCCCGCCCCACACACACAGAGAAAACCATGGATAATGAGTCTTACCCGACTCCTCAGCTTCCCTCATGGACTGCTCTATGGCAGCTCTGATGCACAGCTCTCTGGCCCGAATCCCTGAGATGTTGCTACTGTCTGACATGGCTTCCAGGACGATGGAGTCGATGTTCAAGCAGGCTGCGTTGTAGTACTTGGCCATGCTGATGGCATTGGCTGTCTTTCCTGTAAAAATGGCCAGGGTATTGACTCTCAACGATTCTCATTCCCTTAGTGTCCTAGACATAAGTCTGCAGAACAGAGGACCCTATGGAGTGATTTCTGAGTGCTTCACCTCCGAGACAGGAGGATCAGGAGTTCAAAGCCATCTTCAGCTATTTAGGGAGTATGAGGCCAGCCTCAACTCGAGTCCAAGAAAGAAAGAAAGGAAGGAAGGAAGAAAGGAAGAAAGAAAGGGAGGGAGGAACTGAAGGAAGAAGGGGCAGAGGGAGGAAAGGTGGGAGAGGGGGAGGGAATGGGTTACACAGGATGCTGAACTGTGATCTCTAAAGATATAGATGTTCCCAACCCCGGAGCTGCAAACATGTTCCCTTATATGAGAAGTGTGATCATTTTGCATGTGTGATCAGTTTACAGAGTCTACCATGGAATATGACTCCAGATTACCTGAGTGGCCTCAATATCACTACAGGGGTCCCTAGGGGAAAAAGCAGGAAGGTTAAGTCAGTGATGTGACAGCAAGACACTGGAAGAGATTGCACTGACAGCTTTGAAGAAGGAGGCATTGCCCTGAGCCAGAAATGTGGGCAATGTTTCCCAGACAGTAGGAGAGTCAAGCAAATGGACTGCCCACTAGTGCCTCCCAAAGGTAAAACAGCCCTGCTGACCCACTTAAGACAGGGCCTCCAGGACTGTGAAGAGGGTAAATCTGTACCTCTCCAAGAAACTAAATTTGTGGCTGTTACAGAGGCAACATCAAACACATATATATTATAAATCATAAGTCTGACACCTCCTCATGAAAAGTGTCAGATCATGAATATATTTTCCAAAAACGTGTCTGTCTCTGTGTGGTATCTACATGTATGTACACCCGTGCTGGCCTGTGTGGAGGCTGGGGTTTGGACACAGGGTATCTTCCTTCGATGGCTTCTCCCCTTTCTTTTAAAGTCAGGGTCTTGTACTGAACCTGAGCTCACTGTTCCATGTCGACGGGCTGAGACAGGCCCCCTGGGGCCCGCTTGCTTGTGCCTCCCAGCGCTGGGGTTAGCGGCACAAACCATTGCTCTCAGCTTCCATGTGGGCTCTGGGGTGGGGTGGGGTAGACCCATGTATGCCTTCATGCTTGTCCTGAAAGCACTTTAATGACACACTTGTGTGCTGCTGGTTTTCCAATTGTAAAATAGACACAAAACCGTTTAGACCTCTTTTTTTCTGGAGACAGGGCCTCTGGGTACATGCCTGTGATCAGAGGAAACACCTATGATTGGCCCTGACCACGGCTGATGTTGCCACAGTTCCTTATGGAAGAGACATGACATCTCTGAACATAGTCTCCCCTCGGGATTGTCAATTACCTGACAAGGGTGTCCCGTGGATGATAATGGCTATGCCCTTCCGGTTCTTGGCCAGGCGGCCTTCTGCAGAAATGTCGATGCCCAGGTGGCGGGCAATTGCCTTGCTCACCGGATTGCTTTCCACTTCTCCAACCTCCTCTGCAGAGTGGCTGTCTGTGCTCTGGATCTTGTCAGCTGGAAATCCAAACCACATGTGAGTGCATACACAAGCGTGCATGCCAGAACGTCTATAGTACATAGGTACCAGCAGAGGTAGGAATGAAGTTTTCTTTTTCAAAGACCCTTGTTTCTAAAATGCCCAGTGCTGCAGCAGTCCCCACCTGTGCTAGAGAAGAATACCTCATTGGGCTAATAATGTATCTCTGCATTTTAAAATAAAAAAGAAACTCACTGGCTTAAATTCCACTTGGAGGGAATTCTCTTGTTGAAAAATAAAAAGGATGGCATTGTGGAGAGGAGTCTGGAGTTGGCTCTAGGGGATCCAAGGCACTTCAAAAGATAGGGGCAGAGCCAGGATTGTGGAATGAGGAAAAGGTGCCAAAAAGGTCAGGGACCACTAGGGGTGAGTTGAGCCAGGCAGCCTAAAAGCAGGCACGGCACTGGAACCCTGCCTTTATCTCAGGTTTGTCACTGTGCTCCCTGGCGTTAACTCAGATCTCAGAGAAAATAAGGGTCAGAAAACGGGAGGCACAGTGAAGGGTTTCTTTATGTTTGATTGGAAGAATGCTCTCCACTTCCTCAGACCTCAGAGTGGCTTTTTTTTTTTTTTTTTTTTTTTTTAAACATTTCCCATTTGGCTATAATGTTAGCATTAAGGGATCAGGTCTTCCTTAGTCTAATGAAAATGCAAGTGAATGTAGCAAGAAGAAAACATCACAGGCTAAGCTGCTCCACAGGCTTCTGAGTTCATAGCACAATGTGAGTAGAGGGGTCACCACCACATGGTGGGTGGGAAGCCACTGCAGGAGGCCCAGAGTACCCTTTTTATGGAGCAAGCTATCCAGAGATTGACCAGCCCTTTCATTTCTGCCAAGGCAGAACTGCCCCCTGCCGCAATGCTGGTTACTTTGGAAGGTTAGTTTCTCCAGGCTTTCTTCATCCTCATCCTCATCTGGGAAGCTTTTGGAGTCACCCATAAGATGCCGCTCTTCCAGGTTGGATGTGACAGAGATCCCTCGGCTAAGTGATGTCCTCTTGGTGCTGGCAGAGGTTCCCTGGTCTGATGCCATCTCTTCTTCTTCTGCAGCGGAAGCAGAGGATGGAAACAGATGGGAAAGAGCTGGGTGGGGAGCAAGGGAGATGGGAAAAATGATACGGAAGAGGAGCTGTGCTGCCCGAACCCTGTACTAGCACTTCCTCTGTACACGGTGTTTCTGCATTTAAACATGTTTAGATACTGAAAGTACCAAATGCCCAGTAAACACAGAGAGTTCCTAAGAGTTCCAAATTATAGTTTAAATAAAGACTGAGCTAGCCACACAGTGACAGTGACTAGAACTGTTCTTATAATTGCCAGAGCAAGAGAAGCACTGCTCCACAGATTTTTAATTTTCAGGCATTCAGGACCATGTGGATACCTGGAGCCTGCCTCCACCCTTAGCTACTCACCAATGTCTCACGTGTCATTGCTAAGTGTGTCTGAAACCTGTCAGCACCCATGGTATTGCCACCTCTTCCACAGCATCTCGGTGGATCCAGCAGTCTGTGACAATGCTAGGTGACCCCCTCTAACCTAGGGATAGTATCCGTTTTGTTTAGAATTGAGATGTGACTAGAGGCAGCTGCCGTCCCCGGGTCATGGTCAGAGAAGTCAGAGTCCACAGCATGAGAGCAGTGTGAGCCAGTGTTGGGAGAGGGATTGTGAGCATCCAGCCTGGGCTCCTACTGGACCCATCAGCCCTGGACCCAGACCATCTTCCACTGGGACAGATGGGGAAAAACCCCAAACTTATAAACTTTTGTGTGCATAGACTTCAAGAGCGACAAGGCTCTTGTCTGCCTCTACCAGGTCCTTTATACACTGCAGGCTGAGTGTCTCCTGAGGCCACTGGACATCTCTCTGACTTGAACTTCTCTCTTCCTGCCTGTGAGCTCTCCAAAAGGTGGAGCCTTGTGTCATTTATGTTCTTTCTAGCCCTTCAGCTCAGAACTTGCCACACAGTGGGTAATTTTATGCATTTCTGTCTCCCTACACCTAAAGCCTTAACCCCTCAATGTCTGAGAAGGTGACTTTATTTGAAAATAAGTCTGTTAAGTAGGCAATTAAGGGTTGCAGGCCATCGTGTAGGTATGTCCTGATTTAGTGTGACCAGGAATCAGAATTTGAAGAGATTAGGACAGTGACCCTGTGGGAAGGCACAGGAGGAAGAGAAGTGTCCACAAGAAGATGGTTTTCAGAAGGTACCAACCCCAATGACACCTTCATCAATTGTATCTAGCATCTAGAACTGCGAGAGCCACTTGCCTTGTGGCTTTGTAAAAATGACTCCAATAAAACTGGTGCTGAATACTGGCCAGAACACTGAGTGGAGATGCAGCCCTTCCTGCAAACCAAGTGAACTTTCTCTGATTGGTTTCTCTTTCCTTGAGAAACCTTAAGGCAGATGGAGAGGATTCCATCTGGACCACTAGGTTATCCCTCACACATTGTTGAGCATGTCTGCTGACCCATGTACTAGATTTACAAGCAAAGGGTATATGAGGAGTGTGTGTGTGTGTGTGTGTGTGTGTGTGTGTATGCATGCATGTGTGTATGTATTGTTGTGTGCATATGTGCACATGCATATGTCCAAAGACAATATTGGGTGTGGTCTTTATCCTCCCCCCTCCTTGTTTAAGGCAGGGTTTCCCCAATACTGCTGAATATGTTAGAGTGAGTATGCCCAGATGAGATTCTGGGCACGCCACCTCCCATCTCATCACAGGAGCTCTGGGGTTGCAGACATGCATTGCTGTATCTTGCTGCACACATGTTCTGGGGAACCTGGTTCTCATGCTCACTGGCAAGCACCTTATCCACTGAGCTGTCTCCTCAGCTCTTGTCTAGTGGGAGATGCAGGCATGAAGAGCAGAACTATACATGTGAGGACTGTTAACCCAGAAGAGAGTGAGACTAGCATGAGGGACAGAGAAGCAGAAAGGAGAGAAGGTCACAGTGTCACCAGCCATATATCCCTACAAGTCAGAAAGGTGATGTCCTGCTCAGAGTGCACAAGAGAGGCCCTGGGCAAGGAATAAGATAATACAGGGCTGATGGACCAGAGAGGACAAAATGGTGAGAAGACCAGGGGAAGCTCACGATGGGTCTTGAGGACCACGGAAGGGCCGTCCTTTTTAAATGCAAGTTCCCTGACCCCTGGACACTTGAATACATTAGGGGATCAATTTCCACCTTGTGGGAGTCTTATTATCTAGGCATGCCCACAGGAAGCAGTGGCATATAGTGATTGCTGTCAGTTACATGCAGGAGGATTTGGACTGGACTCCTGGTTCTTCTATACACAACTGTGTACTTGGACTCTCTTAGCTTCCGTTTCTGTGCAAATCCCTTGGCTCAGACTCTAGCACACATTCTTCTGTCTATATCCACTGTTTTTAAGTCTCAGCGTCCCCAGACTCTAGTGAGAGAAAACTGTGCCCGGTTCTGCATTCTTAACACAAAGACCACAGGACCTATTTGGTAATGGTCTTAAACAGGGTACAGCAGGCACCTGGCCCCCGGCAGGTGCCCAGGAGCTAGCTGGTCCCACAGCAGGGGGTAATATAAAGGGAATGGAACAACGGCTAGAGTTCAGGGTACTCATCTCACCATTATCCTGTGCCAGATTCTCCACATATTTTGCCTTCATCTGCTCTTCTTTTGATTTCTTCACCTCCCTAAAGTAATCGTGAGACCTCCTGGGGCAGCTTTTCCCCTGGGTTCCGGGGAGGCAGCAGCAGGGTGTTGTAGGAATCATAGCCCTTCAGCTGCCGCAACATCTGCTCGAGGGAAGAATGAAAACTACTGTTGGCCTCACTGGAGGCTTCCTCGTGCTCGCTTGTGGATTTCACACGGTGGGACCCTTTGTAGAGGTCTGAAGGTAGAGCCCCACCCTGAACTTACAGGAATGCAAAAATCTGTATTTTGTTCCATACACACCCAAGAATTCCACACATGGGAGACAATTTTCTTCCTTCTTTGAAAATAGCACACATACCTTTTTTTTTCCCTAATAACAATCATATAGAATTCCATTATCCACTCCGAGTGAGTCATTCCTAAAAAGTGCAGACACACATCACCTAATGAGAGGGATATGTTCTGAAATGTGAGAAATGCACTATTAGGTGATTTTGTCATTGTTGTAAAACTAAGATGGCTATGATGTCATTGTTAACTGAAATGTTGTACAGTGCAGTATTGTACTGTATAGAGGTGAATGGCATTGCATTTGGTAAGGTTGTTTCCTCATAAACAGAGAATACAGAGAAAATTGGTAAAATGATGTGTGTGTGTGTGTGTGTGTGTGTGTGTGTGTGTGTGTGTGTGTGTGTGTGTGGTATAGCTTGATGTTCTATCTTCCTCAATCACTTTCCGCCTTATTTTTTTTTTTTTTTTTTTTTTTTGACTCAGGGTCTTTCACTGAATCTGAAGCCTACTGATTAGCTAGCCTGGTTGATTCTAAGGAATCCTCAAAGGATGCCACCTGCCTCTGCCTTCCCATTACTAGGATTACAGGTGTGCACTGCTGTGCCTGGCTTTTTCACATGGGTGCTGGGGACTGAACTCACCCAGGTCCTCACACTTAAGAAATGAACCTCACTGACTCAGTCATCTCCCAGCCCATATTAAGTGCCCCAATTAAAAAGAAGTCTAAAAGAAAGTCCTTTTCAAGTACGGTGTCAAGCTGTTCCATGTTCTTTACTGTGCAAATACTGACCACAAACATGCATTGGCTTTTTAATTTGTTTAAAGGTGCATGTTGGAATTACAAAAAAAAGCAGTTACGTCCTCACTCAGAGAGAAGCAGATGGGGGGAGTCTACAGAGAAGGGATTGGTAAGCTGACAAGGAAAGAGGAGGGAAGGCCAGAGGGAAGGCGGAAGGACACGTGGCAGGGGAGGAGCCTGCCATGTCAGGAAGGGTGTTTGGCTTTGGCCTCTGCTCACCTTCTCTTCTAAGAGGTACTGCTGGTCAAATTCTAGGGAGTAAAACTCAATGGGGAAGTTGCAGGGGTTCCTCACGATCACTTCGGCCTCATCCCCTGATGCATAAGGCAGGAGGGGCCCCAGTTCTAGAACTGAAGGGTTGAATTCCAGGCGTGGCTCCAGACCCTGGCCCTGTGCCAGGAGCGCGAGCTTCTGAGTGCTCTGGCCAATATGGAACATCAACGATTGACTGTAGAACTTCTAGAAAACATGGAAACAAAATAATCTTTTTTCTCCTCTACAACATAAACTGAGACTCCTCTAAAACATAAAACTGAGAATCACCAATGGAACAAAATGTCTTGCCCTGAAAGAGGAATAACTGTAGTGGGATACTTACATGTGCTGTATATATAGCATGTTTCCTACATAGCTGTGAAATGCAATCACCATAGTGGGGTACTTATGTGCTGTGTATATAACGTGTTTCCTACATAGCTGTGAGAGAGCAATCGCTGTAGTGGGGGGACTTACATGTGCTGCGTATACAGCATGTTGATGGGAGATGCCATTCTGTAAATATGTTTCTCGTATTGGTTAATGAATAAAGCACTGTTCGCCAATAGGAAAGCAAGATAGGCGGGACTAGGAGACAAGGAGGATTCCTGAAGGCGTACGGAGGAGATCCAAAATGGAGGACAGAGAGAGAAGAACGCCAGCCCCTCTCTCCGGTAAGATAAGACCATGTGGAAGTACTTAGATTAATGGAAATGGGTTAATAATTAAGACAGAGCTAGCCAATAGGAAACTAGTAAATGGCCAAAAGAATTATATCAAATACAGGGTCCCTGTGTGTTATTTGGTGCTGGTGCAGTGCTGGGACCAGGGTGGGCAGAAAAACTACTCATAACAGCACGTTTCCTACATAGCTGTGAAAGAGCAGTTTCTGTAGTGGGGTACTACATGCTGTGTATATAGCATGCTAGGCACTGTACGAGGGACTTGATCACTTACAGCAGGCCTAAGTGTCATCTTCATGTCCCTGAGTTTCCTATATGGGCAAAACTCTCTGTCACTCTGGGCCTGAGGCTGTCAAGGCCCATGGTCAGCAGAGAGTATAGTAGAAAAGCCAAGGGAGTAACACCTTCTGGGATCACAGACTTCCACCAATGATACTCAGGAACACGGCAAGCATCCCACTTCCCCCTGTTCCATTGTGATAGCTCCCTCATCCAGAAGTGATAAAAGTCCAAAATCAGGCTGAGGATACCTCAATTCTGAGTACCACAAAGAAAAATAAAATAAGATAAAGCCCAAATCTTCTAAACCCTTGCTAGTCTTCAGACACTCTTCAGAACAGCAGGCATGTTACTAATTTTCTTCTCAAGCATGGGGAAGTCAGAAGCGCTGGTGCACACACTTGTAATCCAGCAGAGGCAGAAGGTCAGACCAAGTCTTGGGCCAGCCTGGTCTACTTACTGAGTTCTGGGCCAGCCAGAGATACATAGTGGAATCCAACAAAAAGCATGAGGAGAAGGTGGAGGGGGCAGGAAGGGGGAGAGGGAGGAGAGGGAGGAGAAGGGAGGGGAGGGGAGGGTGGGGGGAGGGAAGGAGAAGGGAGGGGAGGGAAGGAGGAGGACAGAAAGGGAAGCTTCAGCGCTGGCAGCATTATGGGCAGAATTTGATAGGTAGGAATGCAGGATTCATTTTAGAATGAAATATGAAGTTATTTACTTTTCTGCTTTCCCACTGCAGATTCTGAAGCATTTCTTCAAAGCTATTACCGGGGAAATGGGAGTTAGCCGTATATTGTATAAAATTCGCATACATTTTTCTTATAAGAGAACAGAATATATGAGGCACGGTGGTGCATGCCTGAAACTCTAGTACTTGTGAGGCCGAGGACAGAGAATTCAAGGACATCTTGGTGTGAATTACTGAGCTCCTGGTCAGCCTGGGATACACAAAAACCCTGTCTTTGAAAACAAAATCTAAAGGAAAACATCAAGACGTCTTTAGCTCTGGATAAAAGTTGTCATGGTGAGACTTCTGGAGATCGTCTCCGGTTCTAGGATTTTATTATTCTTGCCATGCTCTCCATTAGGACTGACTTTGAACTCATGGCATTTATTAAAGAGACATTTTTCAGGCTCAAGGAGGCTTTCTGCTGGGAAGTTCTGACTACTGTGGTGACTGATGATAGAAGATAATAGTTACTAGGTTACTGATACTACACAGGGGAGTGTGCTGTGTGCTCCATTCGGTGTTATTAATCTTCAAAATGACCATAAGAGTTGTGGGTGTGGCTCAGTACTAGCTTATTGGAAATTCCGGTGTCCAGCTGACTTTAAACTCTGATTTTTAAGAAAGTATGCACAGTGCATATAGGCTCTGGTACCTGATGCACTCAGTATAGTCTTTGCAAGATCTCCTGTAATGAAGCACATTAATATTTTGGCAGTTGCAATGTTTGAAAACTAAGTAGGATAAAGAAAGGCAAAACAGTCATGTCAGTTCAAATGGTATTTTTTTTTCTATTGAGTGAGTTTTAATATGAAACTTATGAAATTTCAACCCCCAGTTTTTTGAGCTTATTGGATTTCAGAATTGCAATAAGGGAGTTTTGATATGGGAATATTATTGCTTTTTATGTTACCTATGAACAAGCTGAGGCTTAGTCAGACAAGTGATTTGTTCAAAGATACACAGCCTGTAAATACAGAGGTGAAATACCACTAATGCCATGCCACTGAGAAAGTCCAAATGTTACTCCCAGCTTCTGGGTGAGCCTACTGGCATACACAAGTAGGTGATCTTGACGAGCATGCCATCTACAGAATGAGAGATATGAGCATCAGGCAATCCTGGGCCTTGATCTCGAAGAGATCCAGAAAGAAGATCTCTACAAAGGCTCATATTTTCCAGGCTTACCTCTTCTTTGGGCATGAATTTCACTTGCACATTGGCCCTCTCACCAGGATCCAAGACTCCAGAAGTGGGTTGGATCTCAAAGATCCGAGACTTTGGAATCATCTCTGCTCGTATTTTCCGTCTTAAATACTTTGGCATGTGTTTATCCATCTGGGTTATAAATGTTAGACAGTTAGATCATTTTCATGGCAAAAAGATCTATTCTATTTACCACTCACAAGAGTTAAATTTCCAGAGTGCTTCCCAGGCACTGGGAATGTGCACCAGAGGCAGAAGGGCAGTAAGACATTATATCCAATGGCAAGGCCTGATGACATCTTCAAGTGTCAGGCTTAGGGACTGGGCAATCATAATTAACAGTGAGAGTCTAGTTAAAATGATAGGAGGAAAGGTCTAGAACCCCAACTCTGGCTAAAGTAGAGATGAAGAGAAAGGAAACATAATTCACCTTGTTAGTAGGCTGTGGGGTGTGGACAAACCATTCACAAGGAACTTGGAGAGGGTTGGAAAGCTGAATGGTTTCCACCATACACTGTCCACACTGAATGGTAGAAAAGTCTACTTTGTTGCAAGACAGGGTCATACTTGGAATGGTTACAGTGGCTTGGAGGCAGAGGTGAATAGTTGGCCCTCCAAACACCTGGAATGGACAGAAAATGGTGGTTACCAATGTGGCCTGGAGTCAGGAACTACAACAGCAGCAGCAACAACACAATGGAGATGTGGCTCAGGGATAGACATCTTCCCTCGGATGTTCAGAGCCCTGCTTTTGATCAGCAGTACTGCATTATCTTGGGGTTCTCAACAGGCTTGGCTGGGACCGAGAGGGCCATGTAGGCCCAGTGGTGCACCATACCTTGATGGGAAGAACGACTTCTTTGTTCCCCACAGGAAGATTAGCCCCTTGTGGGTCACATCTCACTTCAAATGTTTCCGTCTCACAGTAGGGCAGATGTTTTACACGGTCTAGCTCAGTGCTGAAGCCTAGACCAAAAAAAAAAAATTGTTTTTCATCACGAGCAAGGATAACAGCACTAAAGGAACTGCTGTACATAGCAGGCCCTGTGGGATAGGCTGACCAAAGCACCACTGAATAGCCCAGAAACTCCTTCAGCCAAATGGCAGGAATGCTGTTCTAGAAGGATGGGGCATGCAGGCGGCCTCTTGGTACCTGTATCATGAAGGACATGCTTTTCTGCATGGAAGGACACTGGAAAGTGACTGGTGTTGGTGATCTTGATGATGTGGGTTCGGACATCACCGAGCACAATGTAGCCAAAGTCCAGGATGTACTCTGGTAGCTGGACTCTGAAACAATTACGGGGCTGTCCTTACTAGTCACTTTCAAGCCTGGGAGGCCACTTTTCCCCAAAGGAGAAAGAGTGAGTTCTCTCCTGTGTGTAACTTTGTTTCCCAGGTAGAGAACAGCTAAGGGCCATTAGAAAAGAAACTGGAAACTCCATGCAGTCTTCAGAAGTCCACATGTGTGTTTGGCCATTATCTAGAAACATGTTCAGTGTGAGTCCCCATGAACCAAAAATGGAGTCCTGTCTATTGGGTGTGGTATTCTGGCTTTAAGATCCAGAATTACCTGGTTGGCTTGATTGTAGGGATGTCAGCTAATATGAGGTACATGGCTTTCAGTCCTAGGTGATCAACTATTTTCTCAGGACACACACACACCCACAACTGTTTGCTTCACCACACTCTGGAGCAAAGGCAACACAAACACAAAAGGGCCCTCACTTGGCTATTTTGCGGCGACTCCGATGGCTGAAGTAGGTGTCGTCTGTGGTACTGGAGGATATGGCTTTCTGGTGTTCCAGGGCATAATCTTGAACTATAAGTCTCTCTACTTCCATCTGGAGATGAGCACTTATCTGGAACAAGAAGAAGAGCAATTCAGAAGATTGTTCTAGAATATGTATTCTCTTTATTTATTGTTAGTAAGATTTTTTTTCTACAAAGAGAAAACTACTAATTTCTTTTATCTTTTCCATGTTTTGAGTGTATAGTAAGTAAAGATTAGTTTCACAATGAATAAATTCTCATGCACTCATAAGAAAGCATCAGATCCCCTGGAGCTGGAGTCAGGGATGGTTGTGCGCCACTCTGTGGGTGTTGGGAACTGAACTTGGATCCTCTGGAAGAGCAGCAAGTACACTTACTTGCTGAGCCATCTCTCAGCCCCAAACAATAGAGTTTAAGAGAATGTCTTGACATGGGCTGGCAAGGTGGCTCAGCAGGTAAGGAGACATTTGCTGCCAAGTGTGATGACCTAAGGTCAATCCTTAGGTGGAAGGAAGAACTAACTCCCAAAAAGTGGTCCTCTGACTGTGTCACTTGCTCTGAGACACATGCAATTCCCTGACAAGTAAATATGTAATAAATATTTTTAAACATAAAAAATGTTTTGACAAAAATTAAGTACCACAGAACCACTGTGTGTTTTCACTGCATGACTTCAGCTTCAGTAACCATTTTAATATTCCTATGCAAGGACACAGAGGTGGGATGTTCTGGCCCTGGGTTCTTTTTTAAAAGTTTTACTTATGTGAAGATGTGTATCTGTGATTATGTGCACTGGAGCCCAGAAGTCCATAGCAGCCTGAGACATTGTATCTCCTGGAGTTACATTACAGGTAGATATTTCTTATTGCAGAGGGTAGTGTTTAATGCAGACAGTTCTAAATGCTAAGAAAAAACTGATTGTGAGTGCTTGGCTGTAGATGGGGCATCAATGTCATAGCCCCTCACAAAGGCTCAGGGGACATCATGGAAGAAGGTTTTGAAAGAATGTAAGATACAGAGGATAGGGAAGAGTGCTGTAAAGGACTGGCTTTTGGACTTAGCATGGCTGTTACACACATGAATTCATAAGTTCCACGGTTACTGCACAAGACTGCCATGAGATCAAGTCAGTTAAAAATTCCAGCATGGGACCCGAGCTAGTGAGACAACTGGTCTGATAACTGGGGAGCCTGCATAAGATGGAACCAGACTCCCTTAATACAGGTGACAATGGTGCAGCTGGGACAATATATGAGGCCACTGTCAGTGGGTCCAAGGTCTAACTCTAATGTACAAAGTGATTTAGTGGAGCCCATTCTACATGGAGAGATACCTTGCTCAGCCTAGGCATAGGGTTGGGGATGCTTGGTCCTGCATCAACAAGATGATGGGACAGACTTAGACCTCCTAGGGGAGGCCTTACCCTCTCTGAGGACCATATGGGAGGTGGGATGGGGGAGTTGGGGGAGAGGATAGAGGAGGAACAAGAATTGGAATGTAAAAAACCAAATTAATAAATAAAACATTCCAACATGGAGTAGGGAGGGATTCCCCAATGCCCCTCCCCTCACTGAGGGGTGATTGATTGATGGCTTCTAATGGAGGGAGACTTTTCTTGGGGAGGGTGGATATTGGTAGAATGCTCATGTTCTAGTAGATGACCTCATATATGTAAGCGTATGGGCAGCTCTAGTTGGATTTGGTTGCTTAAAAAAGGGGCATGAAGTTGAGAGGTAGATGACAGATAAGCTGGGGTATTTCAACAGATGGGAGCTATATGGGGGAGCTGGGAGGAGTGGGGAGATGCATATGAGACTAAGATACATTGTAAATGTATATGAAATTTTCAAAAAATAAAAAGAAAGTGATTTTATCCTCAATAATGAACTATCTTGACCCATTTCCTCCTTTTCCTACCCAAACTTCTTTTTTCCCTCTGAGTTTCATCTCCTAATATTCCCTCTTTATTATGCAACCAGGTGAAAGGACATCCTAGCTCATTCCATATCCAACCAATTCTGAGTGGTTGATCATTCTGGAGTATTCTGGAATATTCCTTGTCCCCACTCAATTCTCTCTTCCTTGACTATCATCACCATTGTTTGTATCACTACTCTACTCACCTAGAATCATCCCAACAACTTATAAAAGCACCTGTCACCTCATCTCTGCGCTTATGCCACTAAGCCCTGTCCCCTCATAGCCCACAAGACAGCTACAGGGATCTTTTAGAGATGCAAACTCAATCACGCCATAGCGCTTCCGGTTAAAACATTTCAATTGCTCCCTCTTGCTTTCTTTCCCCGAGGAAAGCCGAAAACTCTTGATGGGTTCTCTAGATAGCTGCTCACCTCTTTGGGCTCATCTTGCCTTTTTTTTTTTTTAATGCTCCTCTTTAGTCTTGGCTGTATCTCTTTCCACTCTGCTTCTGGGATGTCCCATGTCATTGCCCCACCCTGCTTTGCACATGCTCTCTTCCTCACACACATTGCCCCACCCTGCTTTGTGCATGATCTTTTCCTCACAGGCATCGGCCCACCCCAGTTTGTGCATGATCTCTTCCTCACACACATTCTGTTCAAGGTAGAGCTGCTCTCACCTCTGTAGCCTCCTCCTCAGGGAGTTCCTCGGTTACTATCTCATAGTGATCGATAGCCTCCTATTTACAGTACTCTTTCTCCATGCTTTTCTTCGCTTCCTCCAAGAAGTGTTCATACTTTTCATTGCCTGTGCAGCAGAGGGGAGGGATCAGCTGGTCAGAGATGTGCTCTGCCTCAAACCTAGTCTCTTAGCTCAGGGGGAGCTGAAAAGGAAAGGGACGGGTCTGACACTTCACCTGCTATATTTTCTCTCCTTTGGAGGGACAGGTAATTTGTGAGCGAGTTGAATTTGTTCTGAGACCTTGCTGAGCTTAATGGCATGGCACATGTCATTAAGGACATGGTACATGAACTATGAGCTGGTCCTCAAGACACTAAGAGGCTTGCTTGGACTTTGCTCGGTTCCACACTAACCCTTCTACTTTCTATAGTCTCTTTCAGTGCTGGACAAGCTGAGACAGCTGGTCACTCTTTTGGTGGCTTTTCACACACTAAATCCCTCCCAGTTAGCACAAAGGATATGTTGGGGTCAAGTTCCTTTAAATCAAAGTGATTCACAATACCCTTAATAAAGAGGGAGACAAATAGCAGAGGGATTCCAAACACTTGGATTCACCAAAAGTCACTGCAAATTTAAATGTTTTGAAGGTAAAAGTAGGTGAAGAAATTCAAACGCCTTCTGTGAAACAATAGGAGTGCTAAAACTGTAGTTAACACCAGTGTCTAAACCCAAACAATGTTCAGATTTGAGTAACTGAAGACCCTTCCTGATAACCACACCCTCTGTGTTATGATGCTAACAGAGACTCTGATTTTCAACTGTGAGGCAAAAGTTTCCTTCTTGACCTTCGCAGCTGATTCTCTGTACCTGCAGGGTCTGCATCTACAAAGTCGAATATTTATGGAACAAAACTGTTTGGGAAAACAGTGCGTCTGTGTTGAAGTTGTATAGACCTTTTCTCATCATCATCTCCTAGCAATTGAGTACAAACACTGTTTATACGCCACCACTTCTATTGTATTAGGCATTGTAAGAGTCTATAGGCAGATTGAAGTATATGGGAGGACGCATGTGGGATCCATGCAAATATCAATGCTATTTTATGTCTGGGACTTGAACATGTGTAGATATCAGCACCCAAGGAGGCCCTGGAGCTAGTCCTGGCTGTATCCTAAGGGCTGAGGGTATGTGCAGAGCTGGTTCTCCTTCTCTGGCTGAAGTTCTAATATTGGAGTGTGGTGTGGTCTTAGCTTTAATTTATGTTATATGAAATGTGTCTTCAGGGAGCTGATAATTATAATTTAGTGGATGATCTGGAGCCAGTGAGTGTGTGACTTTAGAGGAGGAGGAAGGCTGGGAAGTAGACGAGTCTGAAACACTGTGGGGAAAGTGGATCCAAGGGATGCAAAGAAGGAAGCCATGAAGAACAAGTACTTTCTATTGAACTTTGGTCCTGCCCTGGGTCAGGAAGAACTGGTTAAAAGAGCATCTCAGCCAAGTATTGGGGCCTACAAAGGCAGAATTACCAGCCTGGCATGGGAAGATAGCTCCAGGAACCACCTGAGGGCCAGAAAGGTAATAACTAATAATACTAACTTCAGCCTTTAAGCACGGACCCTGGGTAAAGGGGTGTGGCTGCTTCCTGTGATGGCTCTATTGTGAGAGTTCTACATCCAGTAGTACCCACACTCCATCTTCATCATGAAGATACAAAGTGTTATTGGGAGAAGAGACTGGGAGAGAAGTTTTGCTGGAATGAATACACACTGGTCCAAATGTCACTACCTCTCCCTTCAATAGGGTGTTTAATGATGGGAAAACTGGCCAGAAGTTTTAGTTTGCAATGGTCCCAGCCTGAGTCAGATTTCCAACTATTGCTCCCCACCCCTGGCAACAGCACAGAACAGTACTAGAGAAGATCTTTCAAACAAATAAAATGACTGAACAAAGTGAGTAACCACTAACCTTCAGAGATGGAAAGCAAAGCTAAAGAAAACACTGGTAATTTTTTTGTCCTCTGGGGGGTAAAGCTACTGCAGTGGGCGGCAGTACCTCGGAGGAGGTTCCTGTGTAGGTCAAGGCTGATCCTGGGAAAGATGCCCTCTCCGTACAGAGTGATATTTTCTGGGTCCAGGTGGGCGATCTGTATCTGGAAGCTTCTTTGAAAGACCTCAGGTATTCCAGGCAAGTAGTAAACTTTCAACACCTGCTCCTTATTTGAGTGGATAAAACCCTACATGGTAGAGATCAGAGAGAGCTGGACAGTGTGCAATGGATTTATGCTTTTATGGGTGGCTAGACACACCTCCCCTCAGATCTATTCCCATGGTGCGGTAGGAAAAACGACAAGAAAATACAGGGAAGCAGGTAACGTAGTGAGAGGCACTGCCCAACACAGGAATACAAGGAACAAACAGAAACATTTTTAAGTTGTTGTGTCTGTATCAATGTCTACTTTTTGAGCTTTGCATGTTCTATACACCAGTCCTCTGTGTGATGAATCATTAGCAGTGGTGTTTTCCCACTCTGTGGGCTGACCATTCAATTTCTTCATGTCTTCTTTTTCTGTACAGAAGCTTCTAAGTTTCATGAAAACACAATTGTCCATTGATGATCTTATTTCCTGTGCAACTGGAGTCTTATTCAGAAAGTTCTCACCTGTGCCAACCTATAAGTTGAAGTATACTTTTTTCATTTACCAGTTTTGCAGTTCCAGGTTGGTCTTGAATTTATAGAGATCTGCCTACCTCTGCCTCCCAGTGCCCGGATTAAAAGTGTGTGCCACTACACTTTGCTAGACTAGCAAATTATAGGTTGAGGTCTTTGATCTATTAGATGTTGAATTTTGTGAAGGGCAAGAGATTAGGATCTAGTTTCATTTTTTTTTTTTTTTTTTTTTCCCATTGAAATCCAGTCTTCCTAGCACCATTTGTTAAAGATAGTATCTTTTCTCTGATGTATATTTTTGGTATCTTTGTTAAAAAAAAAAAAATCAGATCACTGTGTTTGTGTGGATTTCACCTAGGCCATCAATTATATTCTGTTGATTTTTATATCTGTTCTTCTTTCTTTCTTTTTTTCTTTTCCTTTCTTTCTTTCTTTCTTTTTTTTTTTTTTGTGCTGTTCCATTTTGCTTTTATCGTTTCAACTCTGTAGCATAATTTGAAAACAGGTGTGGTGGATATCATCTGCAAGATTCTTTTTTGCTCCAGATTAAGATGGTGGACATACCCAAGGAAATGGAACTATAGTTATGCTGCATCAACATGGATGAGTCTTAAAAAAAGCATCACACTGGGTAAAAAAAGCAAGTTGCCATGGATTACACCTAGTTTACCAATTAAATTATTTTATTTTATGTGTATGAGTGTTTCTGTGAACCACATGTATGCCTGGTGCCTGTGGAGGCCACAAGAGAGCATTGGATTCCTAGTAACTAGAGTTATAGATGGTTGTGAGCTGCCATGTGGATGCTGGCACTTGAAACTAGGACCTCTGGAAGAGTAGCTAATGCTCCTAACCACTGTGCCATCTATCTGGTACCAACTGTACCATTTTAAAATAAAGCTTTGGAAGAAGCAAAGCTTTTTTGGGACCTCAAGTGGGAAAATAATACTGGCCAAATTCTAATTATAGAAGTATTCATGATTCATTAAGATGAGTTTCTTCATAATTTTTGAGCTCCTCCCACCTCTCTCTCTCTCTGTGTGTGTGTGTATAAGGAAGAGGACAAACTTGGGTGTCATTCCTTAGGGAATGATGTTGCTTTTTGAAACAGAGTCTCTCATTAGCATGGAATTCATCAAGTAGACTAAGATGGCGGCCAGGGGGCCCTAGGGATCTGCCTGTCTCCACTTCCCCAGAGCTGGGATTACAAGTGTGTGCCACCATGCCTGACTCTTGTTTTAAACCTCCCTAGTCTACCTTTTAAAGTCTTAGGAGTAATATATATTCCTTGAGGAAAAACTATTGAATGAGGATAAGAAAAAATAAGCCACGGCATAAATAATAATAAGACAATGACAATATATTGATGTGTAGTGATCTATAATTTAGTTAATACACATGTTCTGGGGATACACTAACCATGCTAGAGTCAATAAACTTATCTCAAATCCCTAACACTTGCATGTCACAACTCCGGTGAGAAGCCATTGCTCTCTCTCTCTACTCTCAAGCGTCCTTATAAGTTATTTCAATATGCTATAGATTCTTATTCCTGAATTTCACAAGACTCTCACCCTCATGAATCACTGTGTGAGACTACACATGTTTAATGGAGTGCATGGCTCTCTCTCTCTCTCTCTCTCTCTCTCTCTCTCTCTCTCTCTCTCTTCTGTGCATGCCCACAGTGCACAGTCCAGCTGCAAAGAGTGACAGAATGGCATGCCTGTGTCAGTGGGGTTTATCCTCACAGATTCCTTTATCCCTTTTCCTCACTCCTCCCCTGGGCAGTCCATGAAATTCTCCTGTTTCCCCTAGAGCCACTTTTCCTGGCTCAGTGTTATGGGATGAGGGAGTCTCATCTTCTATCTGCAAAGCATAGCAGTGTATTTTCCCAATAAGAACAATTCTCATGCAATCCTGCTGGGCAAATGTCCCTATGTTGTAATACACTAAATATGCATGTATAATTTTGTATTCTGCAAATATTTATTTTCATGGTAAGAATCTGGCTTCACAATAGGATAGCTGGCATATAGAGAAAGAAAAACATACAGAAAAAAGAAGTCTCCCATGGAAATAAAGAGAAGCCCTGGCTAAAAAATGGGCCAGCATAGCAGCTTCAAGGCCCTGGATCATAGAAAGGTCTCCTGTAAGGCTGACTCTTGGTTGGCATCTGGGAGCCAAAGTTCTGGAAGAGTTTTTCCATGTCCTTGCCATTGCTTGCCTTGCCTTATGTGTGCAAATAGAACAGTTTATGTCAACTCCTTGCTTGCTTTCTGAGGGAATTTTGCTATGTGACAAGCAGAAGAACCTATGTGACAAGCTTCCAATAAAAATCCTGGCAGTTTCCAGTGAGTCCCTGACAGTTCTCAGGCTGTCATCACAGTTTATTACTAGTGATGATTAATCTTTACTGTCAACTTGACTGGCTTTAGAATCACCATGGAAACAATCCTGTCTGCGTGTCTGTGAAGGTGTTTTCAGAATGTTTATTTGATGGCATTAGACATGACCTGAATGTGAGCAGCACCCATCCCACAGGCTGGGGTCTGGGATAGAATGAAAAGGAGGAAACAAGCTTAGCATTCGTCTCTCTTGATGCTCCCTGACTGTGGACACTGTCGCCAGCAGCCTCAGGCTCCTGCTGCAGTGTGGAAGAACACTGGCTGCCCCATATGATGGACTCTATCCCTTCTTAAATAAGCCCTTCTTTCCATCCTTCAATTATTGTCACGAGGAAAAAATCCATAGGTTGTATCTAACTGGTTTATCATGTGTCCATGGTTCCTGAAGACAGGTAATGTATGACTTGATAAATGTTCATTTAATGAATAATGTTCCTAAGTCTATCTTTCTGTCTCTCAATCTATTCACCTATCCATCAATCCATCTATCGACAGAGATTCATATAAGCCAGGATAGCCTCAGACTTGCTAAGTAGCTAAGACTGGCCTCCATCAAACTCCTGGTCTTCCTGCTTCACCCTCTTGAATGCTGGGATTACCTGTGTGCAGCACCACACCTGATTACAAATGATCAGTTTTAACTGAAAAAAAAGTCATACTTGTAGTATTGACAGTAATGCTCTCCACCATGGGTGTGGCTTGTCTGTTTTGTGTAAGCCCTCCCATTTCTGACTCACCGAGAGGGGCAGGATAAGTGGTACTCCAGGGAGAAGGTTTTTTTGGTGAAGACCGGTAGTTAGTCAGAACTTTGAACTCAAAGCCAACTTTCCCAATGTTTTTCAGAGTGATTTCACGTTCTGTGACATGGTCAAACAGCTGGAGAGAGGATGAGAAGAAGGGCTGTTATCTGTCTGTGGGATTCTGCTCTCTCCCTGACAAAGGGGATCAACAAATGTACCCTGCAGACACTCTATAAGATACTAGTCAATTGGCTGGGCCACCCTATCATCTATACCATCTATGACCTGCTGGAGTACATGAAGGGAGGTCCTGTGGAATGATATCCTCAGGATCTCCATAACTCAGGGCAACAACAGGATATCCAAGGGGAGTTTCAGTGAGGGTCCAGTGATGGCATGCCAGAGGCCTTGAACCAGACCACAGCTCCTGATGCCACGAGAAAGAATGCAGCAGTGTTGGAGGAGACAGAAGAGTGAGGTAGTTTTTAGCTTGCTTTGATTCTTTTTAATTAACTTTTTTGGGGATGTTCTTTTGGGGGTCCATACTGCAGAGGTGAGGGCAGGTATAGAGGAACTGGGAGCTGAGAGGATTGGGGTAATAATGTGGAATCCCCAAAGAATCAATACAGAATTACATTTTAAAAAAGATACTGGTCAATCCACATTGGAGCATCACAAAGGGCTCCCAAGGCAGGAGGACCCTTGGGTTCCGTACATTTGGCTTTTGTCTTAGTCCTAGTTACTGGTTTAGTTGGGCTTGGGCTCTAAGGGTAACCTAACTTTTGTGCCTCAGATTCCTCACCACATGAAGTTATATATGAGAATCTTGAAGTAAGTTTTCTAAAGTAAGAGAATTTAGCTTTCAATTCTGTCTCCCATTAGAAACACAAGATTTAAATTTAGAATGTTCTAGAATGAATTTTCCCATTTATGTAAGGGACCATAGGTATAACATGCCATTTGAGATTTTGCTAGCATAATTCACCAGCTCATATGGTAGGCCTAGCACCGCCAAACTGAGGTCTACTTTAGGGTTTCCTAGGACAAACCAGGGCAAAACTAGCTGTCTTAGATAAGGTCTGGTACATTTAGGATGAAATAGCTGTGGAAATGACCTGAAACCAGTTTATCAGAGGAATCTGGAAGTAAGGGAGAAAAGAAATTCTATCTGGATAATCCAGTAGAGAGGACTGAAGTTGGTGCTGGATGAATCCAAAGAGCAAGATGTAGTCTTTAGTCGACACACATACATGCATACGCACATTCAAAAATACATCTACACACACATTCAATAATTTCTTGCTGTAGTTATATAATAGGAACCAAAATGGCCAAAAATTGTTGAGTCTCCAAGTACACAACCCGATAATCTAAGGTGGAAAGAAGTATACAGAGATTAATCTGACTGAGATTCCCTACCCAAGTGAGAGAGTGTATTGTGGCTGAGATAGTATCTAAGTGCCAAGTGAAGGTGAGGTTTGGGAAGGAGCTGTGACTGACAGGATGAACATGTGTGGAGGTGGCAGAGTGGAACATGAGAGGAACAGTGTGTGAGAAAATGTGGAGGGCAGAAAGTGCGGGGGTGCACTAGAGGCAGGGGGTAAACCAGCTTGGCCACAACTAAATGGATGGCTTAAAAATATGGGGTTATGGTTAATTCAATATCTGTTCAGTTAAGATTACCAGTTACAGAAAGGCTTAACAGCTTAGCATGGTGGTGTTTGCTTCTACTCCCAGCAATCAGGCAGTAGGGACAGGTAGATCTCGAGATGAGTTTGGGGCCAGTCTGGTCTACCATGAGGAGTTATATGGTTACATAGAGAGACCCTGTCTCAAAAATGCAAAACCAAAAAGAGGAGAGCTTAACGTGGGGTCCCACAGACTCCCTAAATATTATAGAGGATGTTGCTAATGTTTTAGGTTCACCTCCAGAACTTGATAGTAAGACCCTCACTGCCAAAAGTATCACATACTCAAGTCATAGAACATGCAGAGACCTAGCTGGTACTCTACTGGGAGTTTCATTCCTGCTGCAGCTTTCATGGTGCTGCAAGATGCTATAAGGAGCAGAAAGGTAACCATCAGTATTGCAGTCACCTAGCTATCAATCCTGTAAGCCACAGCAATGACCTGCCCTAGTAAAATGTGTCCACCAACACAATAGTGACAGAAATGTAACTACCCATCTTTTGATTGGATGGGAAGGCCCAGTCCATGAAATGGAGCCTACTCCTGCCACTGTCAATGAGGCCAAGAGGCCTGGGCTAGATAGGTCATGGGCCTTGAGGCCAAAACCTACTACTAAATTATTCTGCTAAATGGACACACTATTAAAATGGCTCCTAATAATATTATATCCATTGATTAATCTATCCAGCTTCTTTTTGTAGTAGATGGCATTAATGCAGAGACCCACAACTGGTCAACATGTAGAGAATAAGAGACTTTAGAGTGCCCAGGCCCTAAACAAGACGTCTATACTCTCACCCCTCCCCTCAAGGCTCAGGGGGCTCCATGGGAAGAGGGGCAGAAGATGGGTGGGAATGGGGAGAGAATACAAGGCATGGGGGAGGGAGCTCCCCTAGCCGAGGGAGCTACTGGTGTGTTATCTGCTGGGAGAGTGACAGTTTTCTTTATTATGGTGTGATTATACCTGCGTTACATGATCACACTCCAGGAAGATCCAGAACTCAGGAATAACCCAATATAAATGATACAACAGGCCAATAAAAAACAGGACTTAATGGGGGGGGAGCAGGGAGAGCAAGAGTAAGATAGAACAACATGGGTCGGGGGGTTGGGGAGGATCTGTAGGAGTTGGGTGAGGGGGTAAATATGATCAAAATGCATTGTATAAATCACTAAGAATAAACCCATTATTAGCTGGAGTCATCCTTATGGATTTTTAGGGATTTCCCTAGCACCACATTTCTTTAACCCCATAGTGCTTCTCTCTATCAAGATATCTCTTTCATTGCTCTCCCAGTCTGCCCTGCTCCGACTATCCCATTCCCTCAGTTCTCACCCTCCCTCCCCTCCCTTCTGCCCCCACTCCCAATTTACCCAGGAGATCCCATCTAATTTCCCTTCCCAGGGTGATCCATATGTCCTTTTAGGTCCTTCTTGTTACCTAGCTTCTTTGGAGCTGTGGATTGTAGCCTGATTATCCTTCACTCTATGTCTAATATCCACTTATGAGTGAGTACATACTGTGTTTGTCTTTCTGTGCCTAGGTTGCCTAACTCAGGATGTTTTCTTTTCTTTTTTTTTCCAGTTCCAACCATTTGCCTACAAATTTCATGATGTCATAGTCTTTTTCAGCTGAGTAATACTCTACTGTGTAAATGTAACACATTTTCTTTATCCATTAAGATTCACAGCAATAGTGGAGTCCTGAGCTGGCTTTCCCCTATAATTAGATTGGTGAATACCCCAATGATCATCATAGAGTCTTCATTCAGTAACTGATGGAACAAAATGCATTGATTCAAACCAAGCACCAGGATGAGCTCGGGAATCCAGTCAAAGAGGGGGGAGGAGGGAACATATGAGCAAAGGAGGTCAAGATCATGATAGAGAAATCTACAGGGAACAGCTGAACCAAGCTCAAGGAAACTCAAGAACTCTACACTGACAGCTGTGGAGACTTCATGGGACCAAACTAGGCCCTCTGTATGTGGGAGACAGTTGTGAAGCTTGGATCATATGAGGGGCCTCTGGCAGGGGGACCAGAAGCTATCCCCGGTACATGAGCTAGCTTTGGGAGCTCATTCCCTATGGTGAGATGCCATGTACAGCCTTAATTTGGGGTGGGGGACTTGGTCCTGCCCCAATTTAATGTGCCAGACTTATTGACTCCCTCATGGGAGCCCCTTACCCATGGGAGGAGTAGATGGGGGTGGGCTGGCTTGGAGGTGAGAGGGGTAGGAATTCTAGCTGTGGTTGGAATTTAAAATGAAATTTAAAAAATTAATTAAAAAGAATAAATCCATTATTTAAAGAAGAGTCTAGGATGGACAAAAAAGGCTAGGGCATCCTCAGTAAGTAGCTTGATGGGTGATAGACAGAGAAGGGAACTCATGGTGACCGAACATCTATTGGGACCAGGGCAAAGCACTGACTAATGAGATAGTCATAGCTGTCCCTCCCCCATCTTACAGATGAGAGATGATGAGGCTTGGAGAGGTGCTGATGCTCCTAAGGAAACAGTAGGAATCCAGACAAGATAAAAAAGCCTGCTTCTTTTCTCAATATTGTGGCTGAGATGAATGCACAGGAACTGATGGGATGAAGATACACTTTCTGAAAAACTTATCTGATGATGATGTCTACATGGGTTAGTAGTGAGGCAATCCCTTGCTCGAGATGTGTCTGTAGACTAGTAGCATTGATGTCACATGGCAGGGGACTTAGTTTTGAAAAGTGAAACCCCAGTCCAAATGCTGGGCCCACTGCTGTAATATTTAGGCACCGCAGCCAGGTGTCGTGTGTGTGTGTGTGTGTGTGTGTGTGTGTGTAAAATCCTCCAACTTGGGAGGTGGAGGTGGGAGGAGGAGAAACTTGAGGTCATCCCTTGGCTGCACAGTGACAGTGAGCTTGAGGTAGAGTCTGGCTGCATGAGACCCTGTCTCTGAAAATCAAAACAGAAACATCAAAACAAAAATTTAGGTATGGCTTGATGAAGTCCTGCAGTGTGATTAGAGTGGTTCAGAGTGGGACTCAGGTGAGTAACTTGGGAATACTGGGTTGGTGCAAGTATGTGGGGTGTGGGGGAGAGGGCAGCAAACAAACAAACAAACAAACAAACAAAACAAAACCCCTAGAGACTGTAAGTGGAGGAGTGTGAGAGAATAGAGAAGGTAACAGCAGCTTCTGGACTGAGAAAAGAGCATCTTCTGTTGGCCTAACTTGAGGAGATAGTGAGAAAAACCAGGGGAAATGATTGCAGACAGGGGAACCGGGGCATGGAAGCTGACTATGGATGAAGGGCATGAGTGATGAGTGATGGATGGTTCAGGGAGAGATTCAAGGATAAGGACTGCAATCCACGTTTAAGGCAAACCTGGAAAAACCCCACCTGATGCCTGCAGTACCTGCAATCCATAGTTGATGTCCTTAGTGTCAAAGGAGTAGCTGACCAGGGAAGCCTCCCCCTTCAGGAGTATTTCATAGGTGGGCCCTCCTTCCACTTCACACAGAGCTTTGGCCTGTGCAATGATGTCACAGTGTCCATAGAAGGTAAACGAAATCTGATGGCTGCTGTATGGCCGCAGAACTCCAAGAGGGGCAAAATGTCAAACACCTCAGAGGAAGTCATCCCACGGGGTGGGGGGGGGCAGCTGTCATGGTGATGGGTCTGCAGTAGGTGAGTTAAATTTTGTCAGTGGTCAGACTCATTCCTGACTTTTCACTTGACTCTTGGACATGTATGAGGTAACAGTGGGAACACTCTGGGTAGATGTTAGTTTCTAATAAAGAGCAGGTGCTTGGGAACATCAGTGCTTGGTAAATTAAGGGCCATTGGGATATCACTTACTTCTTCATCCCAATGGAAAGCATCTCCTCCTGTTCAAATATCCACAGGGATTCTGGGTAGTCCACCTGGCTCTGGCTTTGTTCTGTTCCTGCGGAGCTATATTTTATTGCCTGGAAATGAGAGAGGAAGGAAAAGCTAGCAAGCATGAGTAACTCTCAATGCACACCTCTCCATTCCTCTGAGAAAGAGGCAATACAGCAAATATGATGATAAGCATGGGGCATAAGGGGGAGGGAGGGATGGTTCAGTGGCTAAGGGCAGGTACTGCTATTACAGAGGACCCCACTTTGGTTCTCAGAACTCATGCTGAGTGGCTCAGAGGCACCTGTAACTCCAGCTCAAGGGACCTGGCTCTCTCTCTGGCCACCATGGGCCCTGCCCTCATGTGCATGTACCCCCTCCCCAACACAGAGTATGTGCAACTGAAAATGCCTTTTAAAAAGCTGGACGTTTTTCCTATGGCAATAATTAGACAATGTCCAAAATGTACATGTATGGATATGTACAGCAGAGTCATTTTAACAGGAGAGCTCAGAGCAAGCTGTCTGCCCACCAGAGACAGCACACTTTAAATACAGTGTGCTGTACATTCATGGACCAGGAACAATACATTCAATGTATTCTTGAGAGGAAAAAATGGTTTCATTCATGTGAAATTACATAGGCCTCATGTGAGTCATGCTCTATAGGCATGAGTGGGTGTAAACTCATTCTGAGATTTGCATATGCAAAACAGATATCTGGAAGACTGGAAAGCATGTCAGTAGTATTTTTCTCATGGATGAAAGCACTCAAAGGAGCTTTGCTTTGGTTTTTTTGTACTGCATGAATTTTCAATGACAAGCATCTCATCTCAAGGATGGAAATTAATGAACATTCAGAAAGCAGATGTGTGAAATTAAAATGTAGGGAAGGATTTAAGGAAAGGAATCACAATCAATTATACAGCACACATTATGTATGTGTCTCTGTCCTGTGTATATATGTTCATCTATATCTCACATGACAAAATAGTCATCATAAACATCATTTAAGTCATTTAGAATATTAAAAGTAGCTGATACATACTCATGTACTTATTTGTAATTACAAATTACAAATAAAAAAGAATATGTAGCTGAAAAAATAATACTCCCATCAATGTTCCTTACTCCTCAATGTCTCTTAGGTACCCACTGTTCAGGCTTTGATAAGTTCTACCTGATTATTTTCTTTTGACTAAATTTTAAAATTCTATTTAACAGCATTTTATGCATTTATGCATGCATTTGAGGATGGGTAGGTACACAATCGAAGATGTCCACGGAGGCCAGAAGACAGTGCCAGATGCTATGCAGCTGGAGATACAGATGGTTGTGAACCTCCTGATGTGGGTACTTGGAATGTTCTCTACAGGAGCAGCAAGTGCTCTTACCTGCTGAGCCATTCCTTCCATCTTTGCTTGACTAATGCTTATGGAAGACGCACTATGAACCAGCTCTAGGTTCTGGGGAGTGGGGGGGGCAGTGAGTGGAGAGGGGAACTAGGAGAAAGAGAAGGGGAGGAGGAGGAAAGCACGTGGGACTAGGAAGATTGAGTCAGGAGGGATAGAAGACAGGAGACAGAGAGGCAGAGAGAGACAGAGAGAGAACATAAAAGAGGGAGCCATTATAGGATTGGAGAGAAAAATGAACTTAAAAGAAATGTCCAGACACCTACAAGACTGACTCCAACTAACAATTTGAGCAACAGTGGAAAGGCTACCATAAATGCCCTTTCCTGATAATGAGATCAACAACTAACTTATCCACCATCATGGAGCCCTCTGTTGGAGACAGAAGCAAACACCCATAACTAAACACTGAGCCGAACTAGAATCCAGATGCAGAGAGGGAGGACAAGACCATGCAGCAGAAACACATAGACGGCTGACAAACAAGGAGGAGCTAATGGGCCCCTAGACTGATAGCTGGGAATCCAGCATGGGACTGACTCAGACTCCCTGAACATGGGTCTCAGCTAGAAGGACTGAGCAGTCTAAGGGATCTCAGACAGTGGAACCAGGATGTATTCCTGGTTCACAAAGGACCTGGCGGGCATCCCCCCATGGAGGGATACTCCCTTTAACCTAGAGACAGGAGAGAAGTCCTAGTCCCTACTTTAAATGACTTGACAGGTTTAGATGTCCCCTCCCTGGATGGCATAGCCTACATGTGGAATTGGGGTGGGGGATGGGAGGGGAGGGTGGTCGGGGTGCATGTGAAGGTGGGGGGGAGGAGGGAAAAAGGGAGGGAGTGAAAGGGAACTGGGATCGATATGTAAAATAATAAAAAAAAAATGGTAAGCAGAACTGGAAAGAGAAAACCCTGCTCTCTTGATGCTTGTACTTAGATATTCTATGCATAAGTAAATATAACCATTTCACCATTTAAGAAACAGAGACTGCCAATCTCCCAGCTAGGCATTTAGCATCCCCTCACTGAAGTGGGGAAGGATAGTGTTTCCCACCAATAGAGCAATGTAAAAAAATGTTTACAACTATGCAAAGTATATTAAGTACTCAATGAGTGCTAGTTGTTGGGGCTGGAGAGATGGCTCAGTGCATAAAACAATGGCTGCTCTTGCAGGGGATTTGGGTTCTGCTTTCCCAGCACCCCGACAGCACATAACCATCAGTCCCGTTCCAGATGCCCTCTACTGGCCTCTCGTCGGGCCACATGCACACATGTAAGAAAAAAAATCACATATATAAAAATTTTGAAAGGTAACTGTTGGTTTTATATACTTCTTTTGCCTTGGCTTAATGGTAGCAACACTATGTGCCCAATTTCACCAGCACTTTTTTATTTTATACTTTGGAGTTTAAGCAAACTAGTAGAGAACCTATTAGCTTTTTATAATAGAGAATTCCATTCCATAGTACTGTCTTGTTGCAGATGCAATTTGGTTTATTCAGTTAATCTCATGTTAGAAGAATTGTTTCCAAAATGTTCTTATCCCTGTTAACAAAGCTGTGTTGTACAAGGCCAGTTATATTCTTCATATAAACACAGGGGCATATCTGGAGGGTAGTTTAGAAGAGGAAGCATGTCGTTTTAAATATCGATGCAGCTTCCAAGTTACAAGTCATAGGGCTACATCAATTTTCACCCCTGCTTGTCCATACCAAAATCTATGCTTGTGTGCATTCTTTGCCATGACTGTTTCTTAGCATGGAAATTTTTCCAATTTTTTTTTTTTTTTTTTTTTTTTTTGCTGTTTCTAAGGTATAATAAAAAATATCTTTCTAGTGGGGGAAACTTTGTGTCTGTAATGTTTTCTTAGTCTCCATTCTAGGGAGTATTTACAGGTGTACATTCTGTAGTGAGATAGTTCTGTGGCACAGCCCACACCCATTGGGGGAGTGGAGCTGATGGCAGAGGTGACCTGTGGAAGGAGGTCGGAGGGGGCCAGGAAAGGCGCTCTCTTTCTGGGGTGACTAGGACAGGAGAGGATTGGGTTGAATTTCCTGGTGTTCATCTGTCTAGGTTGTAAGTTATTTCTCCCTGAATAACATCTATTCGGCTATCTTGTTTATCCTGATCCTTATTTAACCGTGATAACATTCTGTATGTGTGTATGGGTATAGGGCCCCGTTATGGGAGTGTGTGTATGTATGTATATGTATGTATATACTTGTATATCTTTAATGTGTTCACATGAGAGAGCATGTGTCTATACAACCATGTGTACATGTCTGTGGAGGCTGATTAATGTTTTTACATCTTGATGACTCTCCTTACTATTATGATTTTTTTTTTTTTTTTTTGAGGTAGAGACTCTCACTGAATCTGGAGCTTATCAATTCAGCTGGACTGTAGGCATCTACCCGTCTCTGCACCCATCCCACGGGTGCCGCACTTACCAGTGTGTACTATAGAGAGTGGCTTTTACATTAGTGATGGAGATCTGAACTCAGGTCCTCATACTTGCACAACAGGCACTTTACCCACTGAGCTGTCTTCCCCTAGCCCACAGCTTTAAATGTGTCCTTGCATACACTACACTGTTCCTGAAAAAGACACTTTTTCCATTAGAAGCCTCTTTGCAGAGGGAGGGAAGAGCACACATGACCAGCCAGGCTTGGAGAATACCAATTTTTCACTTTTGGAAGCCTTCTGTCTTGAGGTATCCTGGGCTCTCCACTGAGGTGCTCACTCTGGGGAGAGGTGACCTGGACAAAGCTACCTAGCCTCATGCCAGCTCCATCCCAGGGGTTGACTTGGCACTCTGCTTCTGGCTCTTCTCTGTCTGGGAAGGACCTTTTACTTGCTAACCCTGCCTGGGAGTGAAAATCTTACTTCTGGCGTCATGGTGGATGCTATGGGTTTTTTAATTTCTCTTTCTTCAGGTCCAGCTTCACTCATCCATTAGGATAGTCCTGAGGAGTTCAAGGAAAGAGAGAATCATTTACTTGGCAGCCATCACCATCAGCCCAGCACCATCCCCACTTCCACTTCCTCTAGGCCATATCCCAGAATAAGGACAGAGTATCGCTCAAGGGGCTTAGCTGTCCTCTGCCTTCAAATGTGTAGAGTGGGCATCCGCACTACCCAAGTTTCCCGGGAGAGGCCTTCCTCTCCCTGGAGCATCAAGTTCATGTTCTGCTTGAAAGGCATCCTGGGATCATGGGCAGTTCTTTGGAGAGTTTGGACACATCCTTAGTCCTCCGTGTTTAAGTCCATAATTTTCCATTTTGGTTTTGAGAGAGGGGTTTTCTGTGTAGCCCAGGCTGGCCCTCAAACTCATAATCCTCTTGCCTCAGGTTCCGAGGTGCTGACACCACTGGCATGGGCCACCATACCTAGCTGAATTTCATAATTACTTAGAGCATTTTGTTGTAAGGGGACACAGCATTTGATGGATAGATAATGGTGTTATTTTCGCTTTCTACCCCCTGGGAATCCTTCCTGCAAAGTTTTGCTCTGTGTGTGTGTGGGGGGTGGGAAGCAAGGACTCTGCACCCCCAAGTTAAGAACTCTAACCCCACCTGAGATCAATGATGGTTCTCAGCTCTCCCACCTACAGAGAGCCAGCCATGGGCCTAATACAGAATCCACTCACCTGAAGGTTGACTAGTGTTATTGGCGAATGGACTGGCGAGGGATGGGTGTTGAGAATGTAAGTTTCACGAGAGGAAAGAATGCTGTTAAGGACAAGCCCCACACTGGCTTTCATCTGCTTACTTGATAGAATCATTTAAGTCCATCTCAGTGGACTCTACCATCTGTGGGGCTGCCGGAGAGCTGGCGGTAACCAGAGGTTGCTGGGATGGACTCCATCTGGGATGTGAAAAACCACTGTAGGGCTTGATGCAGGGCACAAACTCTACCAAGGCAATGAGGCATTGTCAATTGCAGATTTTTGACCCCTGCGCTCTCATTTTTCATATGTCTTCTATTGGGAAAGATCCAGAAGGACAGCCTTGAGCCACTCTCTTGTCTTCTTCAAATCTCAACAGTTTACCCTAAAAAAATTTGGGACCCCACCATCTCAATCTGGTTTCAGGATATCGTCTCTGATTACACACAGACCCCTGGGATTCCCCTCTTCCATGTTCCTTCTCATTCCTGGTTGAATGTGAGCTCCCCAGGACTTGTTTCTAACAGGGTACCAGATACAGTGCATTTCCTGAACTTCATGGCCAGACTTAGACTGGAATGGAATGAGGATTCTACTCCTAAACAATCAGAAAGCAGAGGTAGGACTAGGGGGTGGTATGTGAGGCACTTTGTGTTGGGATCCTGAAAATAAAAATGACCCCCATCCCTAACAATGCAGAGTCTTCAGCAGCTTGCTTAACACATCCTAGTCCTGGCCTTATTGGTGAGCTTTGCTGCCATTCAAGTCCGGAGTAAAGAGGTCCAGGGGAATTAATTATGTGGCTGCACTTGCTTGTACTGAAGCTCACGTGTTCAGGGTTTCACTCATTTAATTTTAAAGGCCTTTGGATGTGACCAGGCAAGGTCAAGGCCAAGGCTCACTCCCACCCTCTTCTTTCTGGGCACACATGACCTTGTTCTGGCCGCTTCCTCTTCCTCCCCTATCTCTTTCTATAACTTCCAACCCAGTTTACTTATTTAATCCTCCTGCTCCACCTGAACTCAGGCTCAGCACTGTCCAACTCTCCCTTTGCTGAAGGAGAGCCTCCCCAGCTCATCACAGCTCCTCATCTGTTTCAGGGTGATACCCACTTCCCACAGAGGCCTGGGGTCCATTTCCTGGGTTGCGGGCATCCCATTACTACCTTCTGATTTCTGCCTCTCCAGTATTATTACCTAATAAAGCAATTTTATTGGGGTGCAGTTTACTTAGAAAACGAACTCATCAGCCTATTGTTTGATGAAATTTTACAAATACAGGGACCCAAGTACCTACCCCCCCTATGTGTAGACATATCTTCCCCCCTCAGAAGCTGCATACCATCCTTGTAGATTTGTGACACAGCTTTATGACACAGTGGATAAGTTCTCCCTCAGTTTCACAGAAATGGAGTCTGGCATCTATACTTACTGGTACCTGACTTCTCTGGTTCAACATCAACATTTTGAGATCAGTGTTGTTATGTGGAACGGTATTGTTTTAAAAAAAAATGAAGTAGTACCAGGTAGAATGGATACTTATCTTCTTGCTGATGGACACCCAAGCTGTTTCTAGCTTTTGAATGCTGTTAATAAAATTGCCATAAGTATGTGTGTATGAGTCTTTATCTGCACACGTTTATTCTCTGCTTTCATTTGGATCTGGTGTGTTCCCCCAGAGTCTCATGTGTTAAAGTTTGGTCTGCATCTCAGTCCTACTCATAGGTGGACTCATAGGAAGTTTTGGTCACTGAGGATATACCACTAAAGGGGATGGTAGAGGGAAGCTCTCTTCATCCTCTCCTTTTCTACAGCTCATGATGAAGGCACTGGTTTCAGTCTGCCTTATATTCCCCACCACGATGCCCTGTCACGAGCCCAAAAGAAACAAGACCTTTAAAACTGTGAGCAAAAACAAACCCTTTCTCTTTCATAAGATGACTGGCCCAGGTGCTTGTTGTAGTAATGGACTACATTGCTACATGACTAACTCATTCTTTGGATATGAAGATTCCTGTGTGAGGAACTGCTGGATTATATGACCTATGGATATTTAACATGAAAGGAAACTTGCCAAACAGTCACGTTGGTATTCAGATTAGCTTAAGCCATTGAATGCTGACATGGTAGCAGGATACTACATACATACTATTAGGTTTATTTTAAATGTTTTACATAATTACTACATATGGAATCCCAGTTTTAATTCATTTCAAAAGTCAACAGGGTGGGGGGGGAGGAGCAGTGTTATTTATTTGCCTAATGGAGAATCAGATTTACTTTCCCTTGTGGATTTTGGGGCTGGCCCCATCTGTAGCTGGGTTCATTACAGAACCATGAGCATTTTGGAGGGCAGGGTCTTCTCAGCCCTGCTACACAGCTCTATTACACACAGACTGAGCTCAATGGACATTGGATTGGCTGACATGGCAGGGTAGAGTGGTTAAATGAGAACAGGAGATCAGTGTGTTGCATGCACCTCCCCATTCCGGATGCTCTTGTCTTCCTGAGCTCTCACTGGAAGCATCCTCTAGACCAGATGTCTTTAGTTATCTCTGATTTCCTCTTGGTTGTCAGGGGACAATAGCATCTCCTGAGAAATGTGATACAGTAAGATGCTTGGCCCCATCCTTGGGCAGGTTCAGGTATAGGACAGGGCCCAGGAGTTAGTTTTAAATGCATCCCAGATGCTTCCAGTGATGAGCAGCCACTATGGGTGGGAAGTCACTGTGATAGCTCAAGGACAGAGCGATAATTAATGTGAGGCTAACACTGTAGCCTTCCCAGCTAGGGACAGTGAAAACCAGCAGAAGACAATCCTGAGCACTTGTTAAATCACACCAGGTCAGCAGAGATTCCGGGGGGACCCTCGCTGGGTCACTGTGCACAGAATAGCACTCTCTCCTCCCAGCATTGGCACCAACCTGGGATGTGTACAAGATTCAGAAGAGAACATGGGGGAATGTCTGTCAGGGAAAAATACAAAGCTGGGAGTGTCTGCACACCTGGGCAAAAGCAACACCTCAACTAGGAAGTGAGAGGTCTCTTGGAAACAAGTAGAAAGTTTAATGCTTCGAGACCTTTAGCAGAATGGAGGCTTTTAACCTTCAAGAACTTTGCCTCCCCCTCCCCATTCAAATCCAACATTGGTATAGCTTTCCCCCAAAAGAATTTGTGTTTTTCCCTTCAGGTATAGATGATTGCTTTCCTGTCATGCTGGTTCTCACAGGATTAGATTCCATTATTTTTAAAAGAGTGTGCAGCAATCAAGGAAAATCAATATTGCTTCAATTCTAGAAGAATGGCTAGAGACACCAGGAGAGGATCCTCCCTTGGCCATGACAGCATCCTCTGAGTGTTAAACACAGGCTGATGAGCAGCACTGAGCCAGGCTCAGGAGAGCTCCTGTGTAAGGATCAATACAAACCTTTGTGCTACACTGTAAGAAAAGCCCTACATGCTTATTTCTGGTCCCCCTGCATGGCAAGATGCCCATGACAAAACAAAAGCCCAAGAAGCCTGTGTACAGAACAAGCCAGTTCTCAGGATATGTATGGAAGTGACGGTCAGACATGCCTCGGTCAGCAGTGGGGTCAAGTGGTGGGCAGAAAATGTGGTCGGGAGAGGAGCTTTGCAGTAAACTCAGTGAGTGATTGTAGCTTGTTTACTCATTACATTTGATTCTGGAATGCCCATAGTGAGGATCACAACAGCCTCTGGCTTTATGTAAAGGGCCTGCAGATGGCCTTTCTCTGGCTGGACAAAGAGAACCTGCCCAGCACATGTTACTTTCCAATTGATGACACAGATGTAGATGGCCCATCTGGATCCCTCTGCTGGGAGGATGTGCTCATTGACTGAGGCTGTGGATATAGGTACCCTTCTCTGGAGCCTTGCCTGACCTGATAGAAATGGCCTTCCAACACCAAGAATTTCTCAGCAAGTTATGTCTTCTGAAGGAAGGGCTCAAGGTAGGCAAAGGACTGGCCGGTGGGTATGATGCTCTAAGAGCCCAGCTGCCTCATCCCTGGAGTGGGACAAACCTGGTGATTCAACACACTCTCCAGAGCCTCCTGTGGGATTGGCTGAGGTTAGAGGTTTTTTAAACCACATCTCACTGCTTCCCTCCATTTTCTCTGGCTTCCCTCACTCCATGCAATCTCCTGAGGCTCTTTCCTCAATATACTACTTGCAGAATCACCACCACCCCAGCCTCTGCCTGGGGAAGAACCCACCATATCTTTGCACAGTTCCAGAGAGGAGAGACCTTGGTTTCCAGCGAGGCCAGTGGGTCAGAGATGGGGTGGCTGTAACTGAGCGCACAGTGCTCTGACAAAGCTCTTCATGGCCAAACTTCCTACTCTTCCCCCTACTGCCCTGAGCCTTCCCATTCTCATTCTCTTCATCTGCCCAGTTCTCAATGAAATTCTCTCAGTGCAAAGAAAGTTTCTCATTGTCAGCCTATGGAATATGCTCTCCCTCTGTACTCTATGCCTTTATTG